>NC_052154.1:184304516-184505274 GCF_902713615.1 Scyliorhinus canicula
CGGTGGACCCTGATCGCGGGCCAGGCAACCGTGGGGGCACCCCCCCGGGGTCAGATCGCCCTGCGCGCCCCCCCCCCCCTCCCCCCCAGGACCCCAGCGTCAGCTCGTGCCGCAAATCCTGGCGGTCAGGTAGGTGTTTTGATTCCCGCCGGCGGGAGAGGCTTGACAGCGGCGGGACTTCGGCCCATCGCGGGCCGGGAAAACGCCGGGGGGGGGGGGCCCACCGACCGGTGCGGCGCGATTCCCACCCCCACCGGATCTCCGGTGGCGGAGAATTCGGGACACGGCAGAGGCGGGATTGACGCCGGCCCCCGGCGATTCTCCGACCCGGTGGGGGGGTCAGAGAATCCTGCCCGCGATGTCACAAGCGCAAAATTCAATTTGAGCGATTACATAAAATGACGATAGCTTGGTGGCAATTTATTTCCGACTTCACCTGATATTAATGGAAAAGTATAAATGGAAATGTGTAAAACAAGCTGATGGTGCAGGATTTCATGTTTTAAGGGTATCTCTCATAGCGACGGAGACTGAGCATTTTGGGTACTGCGATGAATGTAGGAAATTTTTATTACATATTATATATATTTGTTGCAGTAATATTATTAAAGAACCTAGGCGAAGATATCCAGACTCTGACAGGGGAAATGGAGAAGGGGGTGGTGTCGGCGATTTATGGGACGATTCTGGGAGACGACGAGGCACCGCTGGAGGTGATTAAGGCAAAGTGGGAGGAAGAGTTGGGAGAGGGCATGGAGGAGGGGTTGTAGTGTGAGGTGCTCCAGAGGATAAATGCCTCAACTTTATGCGCAAGGTTGGGGCTGATACAGCTGAAGGTGGTGTATAGGGCGCACCTCACAAAGGCGAGATGAGCCAACTCTTCGAGGGGTGGGGGGGGGGGGGGGGGGGGGGGTGGTAGAGAATGTTGTGAACATTGCGGAGGAGGCACCGCAAACTACATTAATATGTTTTGGTCCTGCCCAAAGCTGGAGGGGTATTGGAGGGAGGTGTTCAAGGTCATTTTGAACGTGGTACACATGAGGCTTGAGTCTCTGGAGGCCATACTCGGGGTTGGATTGGCCGGGGTTGGAAGTGGCTGCGGGGGCAGATGATTTAGCCTTCGCCTCGCTGATCGTCCAAAGGCGGATCCTGTTGGGGTGGAGGGCGGTTTCTCCACCCTGTGCCCTGGCGTGGTGGGGGGGAATCTGTTGGAGCTTTTAACACTTGAGAAGGTGAAGTTTGAGTTGAGGGGAAGGATGGAAGGCTTCCATAATTCATGGGCTTTGTTTATTGCGCACTTTCAAGAATTGGATGACATCGAACATTAGGGGGGTGTTGGGGTGGTGGGGGTGGTTGGAGGAGGGGGGGTGGTTGGACTGTGTATGTTGTTGGTGACTATGTATGGGTGGATTCCTGAATCCGTTTCTTTGGTGTTTGTATTTAAAATGTTGAGGATTGTTTGGGGGTTGGCGGGAGGGGGGAATTGTTGGTTAGGGGATTGACATTGTATTTGTTAAATTTGGATGAAAATGTGAAAAAGAAGGAGAATAAAAATATTAATTTTTGAAAAGATATCCCGACTCTGTGCCTGCTGAGGCTGTAATAAAGAGGTTGTAAAAGATACATACATAGATACATAGCAGATTGGAGCAGCAGAAGGCCTTTTGGCCCTTCGAGCCTGCTCCGCCATTCATCATGATCATGGCTGATCATCCCAATCCTGCTTTCTCCCATTGATCCCCAAGTGCTATATTGAGCTGCCTGTTGAATGTATTCAAAGTTTTAGCATCAACTACTTCCTGTGGTAATGAATTCCGCTGACTCATCACTCTTTGGGTGAAGAAATGTCTCCTTATCTCTGTCCGAAATGGTTTACCCTGAATCCTCAGACTGTGACCCTTGGCTCTGGACACACCCGTCATTGGTAAGGAGCTGTGACTGGTGAGTAGATGCTGAGGTGCAGCTTTTGTAAACATAATGGGACACAGTCTCAGGAGAAGAGATTGAGTAACTTGGAGGTGACCATTCATTGGGGCAATTAGAGCTGGATTCCTGTTGCCTGGAAATTCCTTGCTGTTAGAAGAAGCAAGATGGCCTCCAGGCTGATTTGGAGTTGCTGTTGAAGGGAACGCAGAAGATAAATCCTCAAAGGAGAGGAGCTGAAACCCTTGTGTGTCTTGAAGCTAGCTGGTAATCCATTCTGTCACTCGTCGCCTAACTTCACATTGTTTGCTCTTATTCAATACTCAGTGATCTTTGATACCTAATGGGAAGATTTCTGGGATTTGCCTTCATTTTATCTGCCCTTTGGTGTGCAACTTGTTGTTTGTGTTCAACCAGAGTTTTCCTGTTAATTCATGTTTGACTTGTTAACTCTGGATGTCAGAGAATAGGATAGATTGTATTGACTGTTTGCTTTATTAACTCTTTTGTAGCAAAGTTTCTTCTGATTGTTTCAAGCAAGGACATCTTCTGGCTTCTTTCTTTTAGTAAACACCTGGAATTTCAAAGCTTGTCTACTTTAACAAAAATGTTAACTGTTTTTTAACAATACCCATGCATTTCTGGTAACATCCTGGTAAATCTCTGCAGGCTCGCCAGTGCCTCTATATCCTTTTTATAATATGATGACTGGAACTGTGTAATGTACTCTAAGTCTGGTCTAACCAATGTTCGATTCAGATTTAGCATGATTTCCTGATTTTTCAATTCTATCCCTCTGCAAATAAAAACTAGCGTTTGGTATGCTTTACAATGGCCTTGCTAACCTACCGTGCAACTTTTAACAATTGACATATTTGTACTCCAAGAACCTTTTGTTCCTCTGTCCCACCTAGCTTTGCACATCCCAAAAATTTCAGGAAGTGAAGTATCGTATACACCTCTGTCTGCATCAATGGGGTCGAGGTGGAGATGGTTGACAGCTTCAAATTCCTAGGTGTGCACATCACCAGCAATCTGTCCTGGTCCACCCACATCGACGCTACCACCAAGAAAGCACAGCAGTGCCTATACTTCCTCAGGAAACTAAGGAAATTCGGCATGTCCACATTAACCCTTACCAATTTTTACAGATGCACCATAGAAAGCATCCTATCGGGCTGCATCACAGCCTGGTATGGCAACTGCTCAGTCTAAACCCGTAAGAAACTGCAGAGAGACACAGCTGCCTCACGACGCTGAGGTTCCAGGTTCGATCCCGGCTCTGGATCACTGTCCATGTGGAGTTTGCACATTCTCCCCGTGTCTGCGTGGGTTTCGCCCCCACAACCCAAAAATGTGCAGATAGGTGGATTGGCCACACTAAATTGCCCCTTAATTGGAAAAAATAATTGGGTAATCTAAATTTATAAAAAAAAAAGAAATTGCAGAGAGTCATGAACACAGCCCAGTCCATCACACAAACCCGCCTCCCATCCATTGACTCTGTCTACACTTCCCGCCGCCTTGGGAAAGCGGGCAGCATAATCAAAGACCCCTCCCACCCAGGTTATTCTCTCTTCCGACCTCTTCCATCGGGCAGGATGTACAGAAGACTGAGAACACGCACAAACAAATTCAAAAACAGCTTCTTCCCTGCTGTTACCAGACTCCTGAATGACCCTGTTATGGTCTGAACTGATTTTTCCATGCATCTTCTCTACTGTTGCAGCATGACATTTGTATGCTTCACCCGGTGTCTATGGCAAGCATTTACATTGTGTATTTATCTTTTGTCCTATGTTTTTCATGTATGGAACGATCTGCCTGGACTGTACGCAGAACAATACCTTTCATTGTACCTCAGTACACGTGACAATAAATCTAAATCTAAATCTAAGCAAAAACTGACCCGCTTGTTATTCCTACCAAAATGTATAACCTCACATTTATCTGTGTTGATCTTCATTTGTTAATTATTTGCCCGTTATATAAGTTTATTTGGGCAGCACGGTAGCACAGTGGTTAGTACAGTTGCTTCACAGCTCCAGGGTCCCAGGTTCAATTCCCGGCTTGGGTCACTGTGGTGAGTCCGCACGTTCTCCCTGCGTTTGAGTGGGTTTCCTCCGGGTGCTCCGGTTTCCTCCCACAGTCCAAAGATGTGCACGTTCGGTGGATTGGCCACACTAAATTGCCCTTAGTGTCCATAAAGGTTAGGTGGGTTTACGGGGATGGGATGAAGCTGTGGGGATAAGGTGGTGTGTGGGCTTGGGTAGGGTGCTCTTTCCAAGGGCTGGTGCAGACTCGATGGCCCAAATGGCCTCCTTCTGCACTGTAAATTCTATGATGAACCCCAATTTTTGCCATCTGCAAATTTAAAACTCGTGCATTTAATGCTAAAGTCCAAATCATTAATGGAAATAGTACACAATCGTGACCCCAGCACTGATCCCTGTGGAACACCATTTCCTACCTTCTGACAGTCTGAATCATAGAATCGTAGAATTCCTACAGTGCACAAGGCCATTTGGCCTATTGAGTCTGCACTGACCCTCCGAAAGAGCATCCCGCCTAGACCCACTCCCCCGCCCTATCCCCATAACGGCACCTAACCTTTGGACTCTAAGGGACAATTTAGCACGGCCAATCCGCCTAACCTGCACATCTTTGAAGCACCTGGAGGAAACCCACGCAGACACAGGGAGAATGTGCAAACTCCACTCCAAGGTGCGAATCGAACCCGGGTCTCAGACGCTGTGAGGCAGCAGCGCCAACCACTTTGCCACAGTGTGGCTCCCTCTATCCTCTACTCCCGCTCTCTGCTTTGTGTCTTGAAGCAGTTGGCAATCCATTCCCCTGGCTTCATTTTCTCTGAAATTATTCTGTACTCCATTATTTTTTTTGTTTTTTTTTTAAATTTAGATTAGCCAATTATTTTTTCCAATTAAGGGGCAATTTAGCGTGGCCAATCCACCTACTCTGCACATTTTTGGGTTGTGGGGGGAAACCCACGCAGACACAGGGAGAACATGCAAACTCCACACGGACAGTGACCCAGAGCCGGGATCGAACCTGGGACCTCAGCGCCGTGAGGCGGTTGTGCTAACCACTAGGCCACCGTGCTGCCCTTCTGTACTCCATTATGGAGCACTCTATCAAAAGCCTTTAGAAGATCCAGATAAATTATAACTACTCCCTTACTATTGTTTGCTCTCACTCTTACATTCCCAAAACTAATAATGTTCCAGCAAGTTATTCCCTTTTGAAAAACATGCTGACTATTCATTATTATATTTCTTGTCTTGTTATGCTCTTGGCGTAGCATAAGCGGCTTCCTTGATGTTCACTCTGACAAAGGAAGGTTCAGACATGGCGATAACTTCAACACGTTTATTAAACTATTTACAATTCTCCTACTCGGATTCGCCACTACTGTTAATCCTTCTATAGCTACTCAGAATGACAAACCAGTCTGCTACAATCCACGTGGTGGGTGTGATATTGAATCAACCCTGTGTCTGTACTCACTGAGTGTCTCCACTGGAAAGAGGAAGATCATGTGTGCTGTGTCCTTTATATATGGGTTGGTGTAATGCCCTCCTGTGGTGGTGTCACCTCTGTGTGTATCGTGAATGCCCATTGGTCATGTCCTATCTTACTGACCTATTGGTTGAGTGTCTGTGTGTCATATTTCTGGTGCTCACTCTAGTGTCTAGCTAGTCTACGTGTACTTACATTAACCCCTTGTGTATCTACCGTGATGCATATCACCACATTTCTCATTTCGAGAGGTCCTCCTTTACATAGAACATAGAACAGTACAGCACAGAACAGGCCCTTCGGCCCTCGATGTTGTGCCGAGCCATGATCACCCTACTCAAACCTACGTATCCACCCATACCCGTAACCCAACAACCGCCCCTTAACCTTACTTTTTAGGACACTACGGGCAATTTAGCATGGCCAAAGTAAGGATGTCATCCTTTTTCCCGCCACTGATGTTGAGCTGACTGATCTCCAATTCCCTGGACATTGTTTTATGCTCCCTTTCTTAAATACAGGAATTGTGTTATCTATCTGCCAGTCCTCTGGCACTACACGTTTTCTCCAGTGAGTTATTCATGCAGTATCTGCAGGGCTTGGAAACAGATGTGGAAATAGTTGGCACATTGGAACAGACTTGGCAAGCATAAGACGAGCGATCCGCATCCTGATACTGGATCTGTTTGATGGTGTCTGAAACGCTTGACTTGGCAGCAATATTAAAATGTAAGGCAAATGACTGAGGTATGCAATTCAAATTGCCGCCATTGCCTGCCATTCAGTTTTTTTTCGAAATCAGCGGATGTAGCCGCTTTCAACTTCTAATCCCGTCAAGATTAACGCCAATTGCATGGAGTGAGGGGTTCATTGTCGTATGTCGAGAATCGACCGTCTCACACTGGCACGCAGTTTGGCTTTGAGTTCAGCTTCCAAGTGAGTCAACTGAGACGCAGCCTTTACAAAATTGCCTGACCAACCTCTAAAATGTTCGTAGACCTGGAGGCATTGCTTATGAAGTTATGAAACGGCCACCCATTCTGTAACACTCTTAGACATCCTGCTGTCTCAGATTTGATATTAAAAGCAGCAACTAGCGTTAGTTCTGCCTGAAGCTTTGTCAGCCAGGAATTTTATTTGTTGCCATTTCTCTCAGCTTTGATTGCTGAAATGTCAAATGGCCTAAAATGACTTAACTTTGAAATAATATCTTTGTCGCCGTGCCAATATTTTTCCTTCTTGCAGTTATTAATCGGGTCCAATGATTTCAGATCTCTGGTTGGTACATTTGTTTTTGGATAGCTTTCTGCTCAATGGGATTTACAGTGCCCCAGTGCTAAACACTCAGCACTTTGTGTAAAGAGAAACCCTTTGACTTGGAAGCCGTTCTTGCTAAGTATCCAGGGACACCATTTTGAGCTTGTTCATACAGTGTAATCAGACTTCAACAAGACATTCCTGTGGTCACAGTTCGGCTCTATCAATGTTAAAGTACATGAATGTAGTTCATTGGTTTGTGAAGAACTAACATTTCCATCCTTACCCCCAGAGGAAACTGATTCCCCATCTAGTCCTTCATGGAAAAATCCCTTTTGATAATCTTCTCCTTTGGCTTCAAGTTCATGTTCTGGCTTTGATTGTAAATGAATGAAGGCAAGTCGAGAAGTGGGAGGATGACAACTTCACTCAAGTTCCACACCTACCTGGAAGCTGCCCGCTGGAGGATTACTTCACCACATTTGCAGTTGCCAATGTAAAATTAAACAAGGTTGGCCGACCAAGACCAGACTTAACACTGTGTGAATACTTGGTGCAGACACTTTGTGGCTCAAAGTGCAGAGCTTTGTTTTGTTTGGTTGATGGGGTGATGTGGATTCGGCTGGAAGGAATTTGAGAATCTGTAAGAGACTTCGATAAATGAGGGTGGCAAGCTTCATTGGCCAGTTGATGAAACAAAGCAGGGAGTTGCTCTTTTCCTGTCTTACATTGAGTGACTGATTACCTGCTGTTGACCTGATCTTGGAGGGCTCTGTGCCGAAACAGTGGCTGACTTTCTGTGCTCATGTAGAATTAGGACCTTCATTAAATTGATTGCATTTTGCATCATGGTTTATTTTCCAATATGTCTTCCATTATAATGTTGGATAGGGTTAGGGGTGTAATGTATCCCAGGTTGATGGGAGTCAGGTTTATAAAACAGAGTAAACGCATTTATATAAATATGATTCAACTGTATGTGCACAATCTGGTACCAAACTATTTATTTGGAATGTTAAAAACAAAACTGTTACAGAAACAGTATACAGAGCATGCAAAATAATTAATCATGAGTTAATAGTGATTCATTGCAGGGTATAACATACAAAATAGTCTAGAGGCTAACTAATGTGTTCCAGTGCTGTGCATAATTAACAGTCTAGCAATATATTATTTCCTGTCTAATGTGCAGGTCCCTACTTTGAAGATCCTGACCAGTTATGTTCTGTGTTTACAGTAAAATTCGCAATAAACCATCAGGAAACAGCAAGGAAAGACAATGAAATCAAGTTAACACACTATGTGCAGTAAAAACAAAAAGCAAATGAGAAACGTGAGCATAAAACACAGCCAGTGGTCCGTCGTGCAAGTCCACAAAAATAAAATCTTATGAACGAACAAATATCCCCAGGGCAGCTGCCTGTCTTTAAACTCATGCGTCGACCTGCAACTCTTGAGTTTTAAATGCAGGAAAGTTGTTGCTGTTTATTGAGTCATGGACAGAATTGTGCTCCATGGACTAAAATATCATCCACTTTTGTGAACACCAACAATCATATCTCGCAAGTGCCTATTTAAAATTTCGAGATGACAGAGGAGGCAGTGGCTTAGTGGTATTGTCGCTGGACTAGTAATCCAAAGATTAATGCTCTGGGAGCCCAGGTTCAAATCCCAGCACACCAGATAAAGTTTGAATTCATTGCGAAATCTGGAATGAAAAGTCTAATGATCACCACTGTCAATTTTGTAAAAAAAAAATTTGGTTCGCTAATGTCCTTTAGGGAAGGAAATCTGCCGTCCTTACCTGGTCTGGCCTACATGTGACTCCAGATTGACGCTGAAAATGCCCTCAGGGATGGGCAATAAATGCTGGTCCCACATCTCCTGAGCAAAGACATAAAAAAGAAGTTAGGGGACAATGTAAAATTCTGACTAAGGATAGAGAGAAGGCTGGATACTCCAGTCCTGATTGAGGAGTTAAAAGGCTGATGGAGGCAAAGTCAATCATGGCTTTCAAAAAGGAAGCAGCCGATTGGAGAGCCACGGGGAAGAACAGACGAGTAAATTGTCCCGACAGCACAGACTCAACGGGCTGAACGGTCTCCTTCAATGAATGATCCTCACTGCATGCCTTGGACTTGTAGAAAATCCGGATAATAAATGGACATCGCACAGAGGTTGCCTGAATGTGTGGTTAGGCTTCAGTGATGTATATCTGCAGAATGATTCAGCCAATTCTGACAATTCTGGTACCATGCCAGATGGGAAGTCATAAATTATTCGACATCCTTGAGGTGAATACCCAAATGACATGCAATGGGATTGTCTCAACAACAGGATTAAATTAGCAGGTGGAGATGTGACTGAAGCAGCGATTGTTCTTTTTTCAACGCATTTTATTCAAACTTGTATCAAAGTAGGTTACAGCAAATAAACACCCCGGGAAACATTCTTCCCAACAATCAACTATACAGTTTGTACAGATATTTTTCCTTTTTCACTCCCCCCCCCCCCCCCCCCCTCCTTATCACCCACCCCTCACCCCCCTGCGTCGAACAGCTCCTCAAACACGGTCACAAACATCCCCCACCTTTTCTCAAACTCCCCTGCTGAGCCCCTTAACTCATACTTTATCTTCTCTAACCGCAGGCAGTCATACAGGTCACCCAACCATGCTGCTACCCCCGGTGGCGATGCCGGCTGCCACTCCAGCAAAATCTGTCGCCGTGCAATCAGAGAGGTGAAAGCCAAGACATCGTCCTTCCTCCTCTCCACGAGCTCCGGCTTCTCTGAATCCCCAAATATCGCCACCAAAGGGTCCGGGTCCACTCCCTCCTCCACTATCCTGGCTAAGACCGCGAATACTCCCGCCCAGAATCTTCCCAGTTTTTCACAACCCCAAAACATGTGCGAATGATTCACTGGCCCCCGCCCACACCTCTCACACATCATCTGCTACCCCCTGAAAGAACCCACTCATTCTCGCCCGAGTCATATGCACCCTGTGCAAACACTTTTTGACATTTAGGAGTATCGCGAAATGTAGGAGCTGCTACTCAACTGAAAGGAATTGTGAGAATGTGATGGAGCGCTGGGCTTGACAACTGAATTAAATTGGGATGGATATTAGAAGCCAGTAGGTTGCATGTTCAAACAAGGGAGAATGTGCTGATTGGAACAATGCTGAGGAAATTCATGCTTATTTCCAAACTTCAGAGAAAGAAAGATATGGAAAATAATCCACCAGATTACAGATTCTTAGTAAAAGTGTACACTCCTCAATTCAAACAACATTGTGGTTGACTGAATTCTGGGTTATGGCAAGAACAACAGGTTTAGTTATGAACTGCCTTTAATATAATGGAACACCACAAAGTGACTCACAGGAGCATTATGCAGCACGTTTCACCACTCAAACGCATGGTCGATCTCAAAGCAGATGACCAAAAGATAGGTTTTAAGGAGGAAAGAGTCTTGGAAGAGGAAAGCGGATAGTGAGGTGAAGAGGTTTAGGGAGGAAATTCCAGATCACGGAGCTGACAATTGACAGCACGGCCACCATTGGCGGAACTGTTATCATCAGGATGTTCAAGAGGCCAACATTAGAACAGGGCCGATATCGCGGAGGCTGGGAGGAAAGTGAAGCGGGGCGTGAAGGATCCAATGGTGAATTGGAATCAATGAGTTGATGAAGCTTGTGATTCTTGACTCCTGAAAGCAAGAATAATGTATTTTTTAATTGCGTTAAATGATATAAAGGATGAAGGCGAGAGCAGCGGTTCGACGGGACGCTTGATATCTTGGAGGTATCTGCAATCGTCGATGGGTCCGAAAGATGGAGGACAGAATTTCAGTTGGGATCCATGTGGAATAGGTTGGAGCGAGAGAAAATTCCTTCGGAAGGAGATGTCTCTGTGAAAGTGACTTTTGGTAGATACCTGATCAAACACAAAAGAAACCAAAAGTAGGGGGAAAAAACGTCTATTCTTAAAGCATGGATGAGTCGACATAAACCACAATTTGTCAGTATGTACAACTACCAGAAGAGCTTCCCTGCTGTTAGCATGTGCTCAGAACATTGGCAACTTCGAAATGGGGTCCGCCAGTATTATTGAAGGCAGAGGTAGAGGGTGTGGTGCCTGTGACAGCGCAGGGCCCTGATTGTGGATCTCAGGATGTGGCTAAGTAACTTTTCAGATCAACAGAGCAAGTGTTGGGAGAGGGGGTGGTGCGATGGAGTTGGGTGTCATCAATGTGCATTTGGAAACCGTGTGTTTTACATTCCTCCCTCTATTTGTGAGGTCAAACTGCTGAGGATGCAATGTCAGCAATAGAGATCAGGAGCCGAAACCTGAGAATTGGCTGACGCCACTGTCTGTGATACAACAAAAAACTTCCACTTACATAGCGCCTTTATCTCAGTAAAACATTCCAAGATAACTTACAGGACCTAACGCTTCTTTCAGGTGATGGAGCAGTTCAAGCACGGAATGAGCGTACTTTCCCTGCTCGCCATAATGGAGGCTTAGGGAGTTTAATGCCTGACAAATGCCAGTTGCTCAGTGCAGTTCCTAAGCTATCGCCTTGATCCTTCTGTGCTGCCAACGAGGATATATCCCCACTGGTGTCACACTGGAGCTCCAGTCCGCCTGTGGAGTCTTGGCTTCAGTCTCGGAGTTATAAATGCCACCAGAGGGCCAATGTTTTGAGCACATGCTAACAGCAGGGAAGCTCTTCTGGTGGTTGTACATACTGACAAATTGTGGTTTATTAGTATACAGCCAATGGGCAATGTTCCCTGTGTCAGCATCAGTCACAAAAGCTGCCTTCAGAACAGTGCCTTGCAATGTTCTATCACATTAAAGGCACAATGTAAACACAAGTTGTTGGATCATGGACCCTATACATTTCCTTTGAACTTACTTAAGTCAATGGAATTTGCTCTGTGCATAATGACAGCTCAAAACTTCGAACCGTGACATGCACACTTGATGGCACCGTTCGGTTTGCACACTGTTGAATTGAAATTAACAATGTGTTAGGTTTTAAAACCAATCTGTTTATTCAAAATCGCTTTGTTGTTTGTTACAGTTCAGGTATGAGGCTCTAGGGTTACTGCTTCGAATTCCGAAGGACGTGGATTCAACGCCAATCTCATAAACGTAGGCACCTAATCCATCTGATATGTCAGTGAATGACTGAAGGGAGGCTGCAGCCTCAGGCGGTGCTGCCTTGTGGGGTGAGATGTTAAATCGAGGTTCGACCTGAATGCTCAGGTGAATGCATAAAAATACTTGACATTATTAAAAGCATGGATTTCTCCCAGTGTCCTAGTCTCCGAACCGGGAAATGGAAATGGAAATCGCTTATTGTTACAAGTAGGCTTCAATGAAGTTACTGTGAAAAGCCCCTAGTCGCCACATTCCAGCGCCTGTTCGGGGAGGCTGGTACAGGAATTGAACCGTGCTGCTGGCCTGCCTTGGTCTGCTTTCAAAGCCAGCGATTTAGCCCTGTGCTAAACCAGGGCTAACCATAACCTTAAGGTTATCTAGTAATTTGTGTTAATTTGTGATGTGTTGCTGTGTGCAATTTGGCTGCTATTTCACAATAGAATCATTTGCTTCGTCTGTGTCCAAACCGTGTTGTTTCGCAATATCTGCTGACTCCCCCTAATTATTTAATGACTTTGTTTACTTGAAGCGTCCAATACACTTTCTGCTGTAAATATGGAGCAATGATATTGGTTGTTATCCTGAAGATTTTCTGCAACTATTACATTGATTATCTGACGAACCTTCAAAGTTGGAACTCCAGGAACTAAGTTATTGCTTTAAGAATAACTTTCAAATATTTAATGTTCCTTCTTTCCGAATTTCCGATGACTGTAAGAGTCTATCACAACCTGAACTGTTTCTTTAAAAGAACCACTTCCTTGATTCCAACAAGGCTCCAAGTTGAAACTCTGGAAACAGGTGACTGGACTGGAACTTAGTGGATTTTGAATATCTGACCAGTCAAATATAAAAAGGAACATACGCAAGTTGACCCAATCATACACTGCATTAACTTGAATCATTCCAATCTCCAGCCTGTACAAGGTGAAGTGCATTAGAAAGGGAAAAGAAAAAACAAAAGACAAGGAGGGACGTTAGGGACCCACAACCGAGGGGGGAGGGGGTGAGGCAGAGAGTCTGAGATGGACAAAGAGGGACAACACTGGGGGAGGGAGGGGGAGGGGGACAACCTCCCTCCATCCATATAAAGAACACGGCTGAAGCCAACAAAGGGAGAAATGAAATTGGGGGGGGGGGAACAAGAAGAAGAGGGAGAACACCCTTGGATCCACCAGGGAGGACATCAAGGGGGATGGGTGGGGGAGACGGGGAGGGGTTAGAGAAAGGGGGACTGAGAGTTGGGGGGGGGGGGGGAAGACACGCCAAACTAGACGGTAATAATTTGTAAATAAACAAACTTAAGACAAAAGCTGTACAATAAAAACACTGTACAATAAATGAAAACAATCGGCAATGTACATCATTTTGAAAATGTCAATAAAGAGAGGTTTTTTTTTAAAAGGTGAAACGCGCAGCGTTGCAGTGGAACGAGGATGATGTCGGAATCTGAGCTCAGTCACTTTTGTTCAAAGTTGTTCAGAAGCACCAAACAAAGATTAGTTTGAGATGAAAATGCTGGAAATGCTCAGCAGCTCTGGCAGCCCCGGTGGAGTGAGAAGCGGGCAGGAATGTGACTTTCGCCAGGCCAGACAATCCCAGTGGCAGGCAGACGTGGAAAATCCCACCCGCCATTTCAGGTCGAAGTTCTGCAATGGGAAGTCACCAGTTGGAAATATTTCATCCTTAGGGCTTTAGTTACATTCCCAATTACCCTGTCGACATTGTAATATTAGATCCTTTGCGAGCATCATGTTTTGCAATTCCTATTAAATCCGTTGCCCGTGCACTATTGACACCTTTAATATTTTCTTTGGATATGGTTCTGTGTCGAGCTCAGTTGGCAGCACTTTCATCTCTGAATCACAAGGTTCCAGGTTTCAATCCTACTCCAGATCTTGAGGGAAAGGTCAAGCTGATGCTCCAATGAAATGAAAAATTAAATTTGAAATGAAATGAAAATCGCTTATTGTCACAAGTAAGTTACTGTGAAAAGCCCCTAGTCGCCACATTCTGGCGCCTGTTCGGGGAGGCTGGTACGGGAATTGAACCATGCTGCTGGCCTGCCTTGGTCTGCTTTAAAAACCAGTGATTAGCCCAGTGTGCTAAACCAGCCCCTATGCCCCAGCCCCAATGCAGCACCGAGGGAACTACTGCACTGTTGGAGGTGCTGTTTTCTGGAAGAAGTGTTCAACCGAGGTCCCGTCTGGTTGCTCGGGCGAATGTAAAATATCCCATGGTGTCATTTCGAAGAAGAGAAGGGGAGATATTTCTTCCTGGGGTTCCGGCCAATATTTATCCTTCAATCAACATCACAAAAAACAGATTGCCTGGTCCTAAGACTCCTTGATGTTTGTGGGAATTTGCTGAGCACATACGTCCCTGTTTAATACATTACACCAGTGACCAGAGGCAGATTTACAATAAAATACACTGGTGCCTAGACACAAGGCCATGACCAATGTGTGTAAACATTGACCGCATCAAAGAGAGATAAGTGCATTCCAAGCACTAAGTGCATTTCAAGCACTCAAGCGTGTGATTTCGCTGCACTTACCTCTCTTTGGTGTGGTCAATGTTTATAAATATTGGGGTTTCACCACTGAGGCCAGTGAACCGTGAAGGGAGATGAATGAATCAAAGCTGCAAATAGTTTGTAGAAGCTTTCAATCGCAGACCATCATTAGAAAGCTATTCATGGTTTACAGCTAATGGATCTGTGGGAATCAGGCACAGGCCACAGTGGTTCTCCTTTGAGGAATTACATAGATTACATAGAATTTACAGTGCAGAAGGAGGCCATTCGGCCCATCGAGTCTGCACTGGCTCTTGGAAAGAGCACCCTACCCAAGGTCAACACCCCCACCCTATCCCCATAACCCAGTAACCCCACCCAACACTAAGGGAAATTTTGGACACTAAGAGCAATTTAGCATGGCCAATCCACCTAACCCGCACATCTTCGGACTGTGGGAGGAAACCGGAGCACCCGGAGGGAACCCACGCACACACGGGGAGGATGTGCAGACTCCGCGCAGACAGTGACCCAAGCCGGAATCGAACCTGGGACCCTGGAGCTGTGAAGCGATTGTGCTATCCACAATGCTACCGTGCCAGCTGTCCTGGTGAGGCTGGTTTGCTCCCAATGCAAAAGGATGTCTATGAATGGACATGTTGAGCTTCAAAGTAAATATTAGAGCTAGAATTCTTCTCACTATCTCTGTCTGGACTGTTCTACTTCCAGAGAGGGGTCTGTTTTCTGGAGGAGGTGGAGGTCTGTGTGGGGGAAGGTTTCCCTGTGGGGGTCTCCCTGTTACAATGGTCCCTGGGGGTCCCCCTCTCAAAGGGGATCCCTGTGGGGGTATTCCCCCTATTGCAGGGGTCCCGGTGGGGGGGGGGGGTCCCCTTTTACAGTTGCCCCCTTGCCACACCTTAAGCTCCAATACGCCAGCACCTCGCTGATAGAGATCAGAAGTGACCTGCACCCACGTGATTCCCATCTGCGAGGACCGGAGAATCACGGGATGCCGGAACAGAGGATGCCGGGCCTGCTAAATAGATGCAAATGATCCATTTGCATTTATTTACTTCCCCGCTGGCAGCGTGAACGAGGTCCATGATGTGCGCCAGCGTGGGGATATAAATAAATGCAACTGGTTCGTAATGACCCATTTGCATCTATTTAACGAGCCTGGCACACATCGTGGACCTTGTTCACGCAGATCCCGATTTTGCCCTGATGCCCGATTCTCCATTCCATTGGGGAATGTGATCCGGCATTTCGGGATGAAGAATCCCATCCTAAGTGTTGACACATGGACTGAATTGCTTGCAGCCCACGTTCCCATTGGGGGCCCTATTTGTGGTGGAATTCAGGGACAAGGTAATGAACAGCATTCTGTCCACGTGACTCTAGGGCAATTCTCATTCCCTGATTCGCTGAGGCTCGGAATTGGTGCTGGAGAGTTTGACAAGCTGCAGCTGCTTCTCAGCACTCCATTCCCCGCTCGCTCTCAATTCCAGCCAAGAAGATGGCAGTAAGGAGGCCGGACCCCGGTTCCTGGAGCCGGACCTTGAGAGGGTGCTGGATGCAGTGGAGGAGAGGCGGGATGCCCTCTTCCCGCTATTAACCAGACCTGGGTGGAGGTGTCCCAGGCGGCCAGAGCCGCCAGCCTCAATAGGACGGCCGGCACCCAGTGCCGGAGGTAGAACAGCTGGGGCGAGTCACTACCTGTGTGCCCCAGGCATCACTTCCTGTCCCTCACTCCTCACATCACCCCACTCCAAGAGGCTAATCAAAACCCACCCACCTGCATCTCCCTCACATCCCAACACTTATATTATCCTCTTTGGCCAGTGCCTTGCAGACACATGCCACCAGCTACAGAACCCCCTCCCCCCCGGCCACGTAACTTTCCCCCGTGAGTCTCACCATTTCCTTTATTTGTCTTCCAGGAGAAGGCAGCCCATAATAGGCGAGAATGGGAGAAGACCAGAGAGGGCGTCTAGGACCTCAGGGCTGTCACCCCCGGGGGGAGGGTGTGCTGGAGTTAGCCGGGGTGGTGTCGGAGAAGGCCGAGGTGGAGGTACGTATGCAACAACCAAGTGAGCTCCCAATGCAAAAGGATGTCTATATAGAAAATGATCACCCCTCTCCCACACACCATTTCTTCCCACAATCTCACCGGCTCTTGTTTTGCAGGATCACCATCAAACCATGCTGGCCCGACTGGGGAACTTCGGCCCCAGCCAGATCTCCAGGACACCCCGGAGGACCAGCCCGCGGATGACACTGTGGTGAATGTATTGCTGTAACAATTCACCATGTGCTTCTCTGCATTACACTATTGCCCATGTGGGGTCCACCTGTGGGCCATTGTATGGTATTACCTATAATGTAGCAAGTTGGGGCCTGTGTGGGCTCCGCCCTTGAGGGGAGGTATAAAGAGTAGTCGCCCTGTAGGCGGCTCCCACTAACAGACCAGTCGCAGGCAGGCACTGTTCTAGTTGATTAAAGACACAGTTTATTTCTACTCCTGGTTTAGTGTGAATTGATGGTCACATCAGACACCGATTTCTCGTCACTGATTTCACCAGCACCCTCCACCATTGCAGAGACTCTCACCGCGGTGAGGCATTTTAGTGAAGAGGCTCTTGGGTCACCTTCTGGTGCGCACGTCACAAAATGCTGCAGCACATCAGGTGAAAGTAGCGACGCCCGAGGGAGCGGAAAGTCGGAGGGCTGCCCGACCCTTGGGAACACCTGTAGTCCGGACAGGTACCGTGCTTCTGGAAAGAATTTTCCCATCACTGGTGGAGCTGAAGACGCAGAGCCAGTGTTTACAGGAGGAGGTGTCAGCAACTTTCCAGAGCCTGCAGCTGGAGGAGCCCAACCACATTAATGTGAAGGAGATGGTGCCGACAATGCGAGGTACCCAGGCCAACACTGAACCGGTGGCGTCTGTGGTGGAAGCCTTGAGTCAAAAAGTCAGAGTCATGGAGCAAGACGTCCAAGGCTTGGAGCACACTGTGAGGTTGATTTCTGAGGCACAGGACAAGGGGCCCGGTCACAAGTAGCCATGTATGGGGTCCACATGGACATTGCTGTGGTGCTCTGAAGTTTGATCCATGCACAAAGGGTCAAGGCTGAGGGCGTTGAGATCATTGGCTGGGTGCTGACTGACCTGGGCCAATCACAGTGGGATGTGGCACAGTCCCAGAGGGACATCGCAGTGCCAGAGGGACTGGTGAGGCAGTGAAGGACATGACTCACTCACTGAGGGGCGTGGGTCAGTCTCAGTGCTCCATGGTTGAGGGCATCGAGACCCTGGTACAGACGAGATTGGGCCTCTAGGACTGGCAGCACCAGATGATGGTGGAGCCTCTGGAGCTCACTTCCCGTGGAGTTGCCAAGGGGCCATGGATCACCCCGAGGGAGGAGGAAGTGATGGGGTCCATGCCGATGCCTCCCAACGGGCAGGTACTGGAATACCTCAGTGCTTCTGAATCCTCCCCACCTGACACTGGCACATCTGATGGACAGCGGGCAGACCAGGGTGTCACCTCGTCACCTATGACACACAAAGGTTGGCCAGGCCCATCCAGGTCCAGGCCCTCCAGATATGAGTAAACTTGCTCAGAATATAAAAACAGACAATAAAAGTTTCTACTGTTTTAACAATGGGAGATGAGGAAATGGCTGAGGAACTGAACAGGTTTTTTGGGTCGGTCTTCACAGTGGAAGACACAAATAACATGCCAGCGACTGATAGAAATGAGGCTATGACAGGTGAGGACCTTGAGAGGATTGTTATCACTAAGGAGGTAGTGATGGGCAAGCTAATGGGGCTAAAGGTAGACAAGTCTCCTGGCCCAGATGGAATGCATCCCAGAGTGCTAAAAGAGATGGCTAGGGAAATGGCAAATGCACTAGTGATAATTTACCAAAATTCACTAGGCTCTGGGGTGGTCCCGGTGGATTGGAAATTAGCAAATGTGACACCACTGTTTAAAAAAGGAGGTAGGCAGAGAGCGGGTAATTATAGGCCAGTGAGCTTAACTTCAGTAGTAGGGAAGATGCTGGAATCTACCATCAAGGAAGAAATAGCGAGGCATCTGGATAGAAATTGTCCGATTGGGTAGACGCAGCATGGGTTCATAAAGGGCAGGACGTGCCTAACTAATTTAGTGGAATTTTTTGAAGACATTACCAGTGCAGTAGATAACGGGGAGCCAATGGATGTGGTATATCTGGATTTCCAGAGAGCCTTTGACAAGGTGCCACACAAAAGGTTGCTGCATAAGATAAAGATGCATGGCATTAAGGGTAAAGTAGTAGCATGGATAGAGGATTGGTTAATTAATAGAAAGCAAAGAGTGGGGATTAATGGGTGTTTCTCTGGTTGGCAATCAGTAGCTAGTGGTGTCCCTCAGGGATCCGTGTTGGGCCCACAATTGTTCACAATTTACATAGATGATTTGGAGTTGGGGACCAAGGGCAATGTGTCCAAGTTTGCAGATGACACTAAGATAAGTGGTAAAGTGAAAAGTGCAGAGGATACTGGAAGTCTGCAGAGGGATTTGGATAGGTTAAGTGAATGGGTTAGGGTCTGGCAGATGGAATACAATGTTGACAAATGTGAGGTTATCCATTTTGGTAGGAATAACAGCAAACGGGATTATTATTTAAATGATAAAATATTAAAGCATGCTGCTGTGCAGAGAGACCTGGGTGTGCTAGTGCATGAGTCACAGAAAGTTGGTTTACAGGTGCAACAGGTGATTAAGAAGGCAAATGGAATTTTGTCCTTCATTGCGAGAGGGATGGATTTTAAGACTAGGGAGGTAATGCTGCAATTGTATAAGGTGTTAGTGAGGCCACACCTGGAGTATTGTGTTCAGTTTTGGTCTCCTTACTTGAGAAAGGACGTACTGGCGCTGGAGGGTGTGCAGAGGAGATTCACTAGGTTAATCCCAGACCTGAAGGGGTTGGATTACGAGGAGAGGTTGAGTAGACTGGGACTGTACTCGTTGGAATTTAGAAGGATGAGGGGGAATCTTATAGAAACATATAAAATTATGAAGGGAATAGATAGGATAGATGCGGGCAGGTTGTTTACACTGGCAGGTGAAAGCAGAACTAGGGGGCATAGCCTCAAAATAAGGTGAAGTAGATTTAGGACTGAGTTTGGGAGGAACTTATTCACCCAAAGGGTTGTGAATCTATGGAATTCCTTGCCCAGTGAAGCAGCTGAGGCTCCTTCATTAAATGTTTTTAAGATAAAGATAGATAGTTTTTTGACGAACAAAGGGATTAAGGGTTATGGTGTTTGGGCCGGAAAGTGGAGCTGAGGCCACAAAAGATCAGCCATGATCTCATTGAATGGTGGAGCAGGCTCGGGGGGCCAGATGGCCTACTCCTGCTCCTGCTCCTAGTTCTTATGTTCTTATAATGGTCACCAAAGGCACCTCAGGTCAGAGGGCGAGATACGCAGTAGGCCGCCTCCACATCTGATGTGTTGTCTAGGTCACACATAGAAAGCGCGGTAGAGGGTATAAGATAAAAAAGTTAGACACCAGTTAAGTTGGCACAGGTGAAGCACATAATTTACAGGTAGGTCAATTCTCCAAAAGTCAATTCTCCGCCAGATGACAATGGGAACAAACTATTCCCCTTCCCATTCCTTTCGCATCACCCTCGTTGCCATCAACGTATATCCAATCTGATCATACAGCACATTATCTGCCATGTGAATGTTGGAATATTATTTTGGTCTTATGAAATATTGACAACAAACTGAAAGTTAAAGTTAAAAAGATCTATCCTCAAAAATTTGTTGGACTGACTTAAGTAAGAGGTAATTAACCATCTGTGCAAACCTTTTCAAATAGCTGCCGTGATAGCATGTATAGGCCAATTAAACTCCACCCAGTTGTCTGTCATTAACATCATGTCCCCAAATATCGTTTGGTCTGGATATTTTATAACTATCTTAATTCAGCCCCACTAGAGAGTGGAAGAACCTTGTGCACTGGCTGATGACTTACCTGGGGAGCGGTGAGTAATTATCATATTTTTGTGACAGTTCATGAAATTGGATCACCGCCAAAACATGTTTAAGCGATAGATGTTTCCAGTCTTTGAGAAACGTCAAACTGTATTAGCTCTGGACAGAAATTGCACTCATTGCACGCTGATGCTGTTAATCCTTACTGAACGTGCAACTTTGAAACTAGTATGACTGCCAATCTCAATAAAGTGAGGAACAGATGGTTTTAACTACGGGCATTACTGCATAGAAGGAAACATGTGTCAATGTAAAAGACTAGTTTGTCAGAAGCCCCGATTTTAAGCTGGGGCAAGGAGTGTGGTGTGCAGGAGGAGGGGGGGGGGGGGGGGGGGGGGGGGGGGGGGGGGGGGGGTAGGGAAGTACCCATAATGGCAACAATATGAGGCCAGTCCACATTTAAATATCAGAAAGACTGGGACTCTCAGTTGAAGTCTGTGGGATAGGCACGTTGCTCACTGGGACAAACAGGAAACCTCACAGCTAAAGGCTGCTGATGTGTATCAAAGGTAAACTATAAGGGGGCTGTTTGAGGTGATCACTGTAACAGAACTATCAATAGCATGACAACTGTATTATCAAGTTTACGCATACACAGGTGAAAGCCATTAATTGATTAAGTGACTTAAGCTCATATAAAGAAAGACTTTTCCCTTTAAGGGCTCTCAATTTAGTTAGTTCATTTGTTAATTAGTTTATTTCTGTTCCAGGGGTTTATTCAGAAGAGAATAAAGAAAGACTTCTGGGGCACTGGGTGTTAGGCACATGCACAATGCTGCATCCTGTAAATAAACCAACTATCAAGAAAATGATTTGTGTTCAGTTTTATACTTCATCATCTGGCTTGGTTTCCAATTGCCAAGGGAAAGGAAGGGATACCCAAACCAAAGGAGGCCAAGGGATGGGTTCAGAAGGGGAGAACATTTAAAATAAATGGTCTGGTCCTCTGCACACCCTGTATCCTGTCTTCCCTAAACTGTCCTCGCCAGCTTCATGATTAGGTGACACAGCCACAATCTTATATGTAGTCTGAATTATGTCACTGGGCCCCAGCATTGTAACATTTATAGACCCGCATTTGTCTGTGACAGGTGACCCCATTTCCCTGAAAACCTGGTTAAATTCAGAGCTCTAATACCTTGGTCTGCTATCATTTTCCAACTTAAATATATACATTGGATTTGAATGGTCTTTGCACTTCCATGTTAACTCATGCTCCATGTTAAAGCACTACCTTCTGGAGGGCAATTGGGGTGGGCAATAAATTCTGGCCTTGCCCACACCCTCATGAACCCCATGAAACATTGTTGTCTGTATGTTAGATAAACAATCAAGCTTATGAAATAAAAGCAATAATTTTTGAGGACAATGTTGTGGAATTACTGTAGAATTCAGTCATTATCGGCTGACCTCGATTTCAGGGTGATGCCCATACAGGGTCGTGACCTTCTCCCATGGGTCTTCATGTGATTGAGCAGGCCAATCCGTGACCCACAGATCTTTGGGCTCTCGAGGCAGGGTGGCCCATGAGGTAGTGGGGTCCGGAGAGCAGGATTTGCTTCCTTTGCTCCCCCTTCTCTGCTGCCTCGCTGTCTCATCATTGAGACATAGTGACTGAAATCTTGATCAACAAGTTATCACCATTCTGAACAATTGGTACCAAACTCCTCAAAGTCATTGATGTCAATGCTGCTGCATTTCAAAGGGAGCTTCAGGCTGTCTTTGAAATGTTTTCTTTGTCCTCGAATTTAACATAAACATATATTTTTAAAACCTTCTTCTAAAAATGAATTTCTATGAAGAAAAAATATTGATGTTTATATTCTGAAAGTCTGGGCAAGATTTTCCATACAAGTGTAAAGTTCAGACTGAAAACCCGTGCATTTCTTCTCAGAAACAAACTAGGTTTTCCCATAGGATCATAGAATCCCCACAGTGCAGGAGGAGGCCATTCGGACAATCGAGTCTGTACCTACCCTCCAAAAGAGCACCCTACTTAGACCCACTCCCCCCAGCCTATCTCCGATCATGGCCAATCCACCTAACCTGCACGTCTTTGGACTGTGGGAGGAAACCGGAGCACCCGGTGGAAACCCACACAGACACGGGGAGAACGTGCAGTCTCCGCACAGACAGTGAATGCGTCAAAACGCAATGACGACAAGAAAACAGTTTCACTAATAACTTAGTTCAGAAGACATATATGTTATGAAAAATAGATTCCATCTTGCATCAAAGGGAAAATATCTGTATATCAGATCATACAATTTTTTAAATAGTTTAAACCAAGATGGAAGCTGACTTCTCTTACCAACTTTAATGGGGTTAGGCCAAATGCTTTAATGCTAAAGTAGCAATTGCTAAAGTAGCAGGGGCTTTGTTCTAATCAAATTATACATGGCCAAAGCCATTATTAAATACACACAACCTTCAGAACGTAAGAACATCTGTTCAAGTCATTCCACGACCAAAGGCTCTCCATTGTATCCTTCACTCACTTGTGGCCCCCGGAGTCTTTGATTAAGTTCAGTCCAATACTTTTGAATGGTGAAAAGTGCTTCATTCATGACTCTTATCAAGAAATTAATTATATTTTCATAGTAAATCTATTGCACTGTTAATGTAAGCCTACTTGTGACACTAATAAAGATTATTATTATTATCAGGGGCCCTGTAGGTTTCTTGCTAAAATTCTCCCAGCAACATAATTTGAACCATCTATTGCATATCTTTGGGGATTGCATCAGAGTTAGATCCCTTCCAGAATTTCACAGCCATGTTGGCCAACTCTACCTTCATTGTTCACATGAACTCCTATCTGTCTTAGCTGGAAATAAATCTGAATCTTCATTTTAGCCTGAACATAATGGCCTTTTGGAAAAAGACAGGAGCACATCACACACAAGATTCACATCAAGACAAATAGTTCACAGCATTGTGCTATAATTCAGAAGTTACTTTTAAAACTATCCTGCTCAAAGCATGAAGAAAGACATGGGGCTGGATTCTCTGTTGCCAGTAACGGAGGTCCCGATGCGTGGGGAGAAAAACAGGATCAGCGCCCGTTTCCAATGCTCCTGTACCCCGCTGGCATTGGCATTGAGTTTCACGCCCCGTGCCCGTGGGAGGATGAAAATGGGTCTTAATGGGCCTGGCACCATATTTTCTGGGACCTCGTTATTCTCTGGACCTCTGGGCTGGGAATCAGGTGGGCGAGAACAGTGCAGATTTGACAAGCGTGTACTGGTGCGGTGGACCTCGTGGGATGGGGGGGGGGTGGGCAAGGGGGTTTATTTTTAAGGGATTTGCCTCCAAAGACCACGGAGGCCACCCTACCCCCACAACACAAGACCCGCCCACCCCACCAGACCACTCCCCCCACCGACTTCCCATAAGAGATACAATAATTAGAGAGACCCCCACCCCAGAGACCCCCTAAATAAAGAGACCCCCACAGAGACTCCCTAATTAAAGAGACCCCTCCACTGACCCTGCAAAAGAGAGACCCCTGTCAGGAAGCCCCCCAGAAGAAAGACCCCTGTCTGGAAGCTAGAGAGCAGTCCAGACAGAGGGACTGAAAAAAAATCACTGCTTTAACACTCACCTGTGCAATATTTCTGCTGGCTCAGGCAGAGGAAGCAACACCCGTCAATTCCTGGAAAGAGAAAACCAGTCAGCTGGGTTTAAACCTCCTCAGAACTTTGATTTGCAAGTCATTCATTCATTTCTCTTTGTTATTGATTTCACTAGACTGTGATTGGCTGCTTCCACATCCCCTCCCTCAGCTGCCAGCATTGTTCGGTTCATCTCCCTTCATATTAGAGTAGCTTTGAAGTGGTCAGCTGTGAAACTAACCCCAATGTCGCTAAACATCAATCTTTGATTGACACCTCCTGGACCACTTCAAACAGAGTTAAGTGCTGTCAGTGTCACAGCTGACCACTTCAAAGTCCCTGAGCTGTGAAGGGAAATGAATGGAAAGTGGTCCGAGGGGCAGGCTTTCTACCCACATGGTGTTCATTCCCAGAGAAGGCCCCCTGCTGGCCTAAAGGCACATTATTCAGTTGGCCTGACTGAAAGGAGGCAAAACTGGGCTCACTCTCTGGCTCCGCAGATGGTAGGTGAGATTTCCATTCCTTGCTTCAAATACCATCCTTCAAGTCAGAGCAAGAAAAAATAGACGGGTAAAGTCCTAAATTGTAAGGTTGCCAAATAAAATCTGTTCCTGTCATTAAGACGATGGTGTATTAATGGAAAGCTACAGATTACTCACCATACAGGATACAGAGCATGACCTAGACTGAATCTTTCTGAAAGTACGTTCTGTGTGTAATTATGAGAAAATAAACATCAGCACATTTTTCCTGGTATCTAATGTTTATGCTGGAAAGACTACTTGTTGTTTAAAGTTCATAACGTAAATGTTTTTATTTTAAAACTTGATTTTATTTTATTACAAAATGTGTACTTTCTTCTGCTGATCCCTTCCAATCATCTCAAGCAGGCATTGAGTGATCGAGTTGGCCTGTGGGGTTTTTTTTCCGCAAAATTAAATTGCAGCTTTAATGGAGACACAGCAGAATTTAAGATGCCAATTCCTTGTGCGCCGTATTCATCCGTGTTGAACTGCAAAATTATTCTCTGTTCATCTCTGTGTTAACATCGTTTGCGTTTGGTTCTCAAAAGAGCAGAAAAATAAGCAGTCTGGGTCTAATTAATCGCCATCTTGAACACAGTGATTCTTTCACAGAGTGCAAGTGAACTTATGAACTTGTTTGAATTCCCCCGTAATGTGTGCCAATTTTAGGAAGCTGGTTCCATGGGGATAAGTAAAACCACAAAGCAAGAGACCCGATCACACATAGAATAACTAAACTTACATTATTAATATTCAGGCCATTTAACTGTTCTAAGACCACAATATAAAACAGATTAACCTGACATTATCCCAATTGTTGTCAAATGTTTATTGTCCGATACAAGACAAGACTGTGATTTTAATTATATAACATTAATTGTTAATATTTGGGAACAACTATTTTTTTTCTCGTGACTGACAGGCCGACTGTATTTTACAGGAGTCTCTCGATTTGTGGAGTTTGTTCTTCTCCGCTTTCATTTCTTTTCCCAGTTTTCTCTTGCCAGGTATTTTTCACCTTTTGGCTGTACGTTGCTTCCTGGTTTTAATGAATTGTCACGGTACCACAAGATCATAACAAATAGGAACAGGCGAAGGACATTCAGCCCATCACAGCTGGTGTGCCAGCCAGGAAGATCATGGCAGAACTGATTGAGTTCCGGTCACTTGTCTGTCACACCCCACACTGACATATCCTTACACACCAACACACACTCAAACACACCCCACACTGACATATCCTTACACACCAACACACACTCAAACACACCCCACACTGACATATCCTTACACACCAACACACACACACAAACACACCCCACACTGACATATCCTTACACACCAACACACACTCAAACACACCCCACACTGACATATCCTTACACACCAACACACACACACAAACATACCCCAGACTGACATATCCTTACACACCAACACACTTTTCAAACACACCCCACATTGACATATCCTTACACACCAACACACACTCAAACACACCCCACACTGACATATTGTTACACACCAACACACACTCAAACATACCCCACACCGACATATCCTTACACACCAACACACACTCAAACATACCCCGCTCTGACATATCCTTACACACTCAAACACACCCCACACTGACATATTGTTACACACTAACACACACTCAAACATACCCCACACTGACATATCCTTACACACCAACACACACACAAACATATCCCACACTGACATATCCTTACACACACAAACATATCCCACACTGACATATCCTTACACACCAACACACACTCAAACATACCCCACACTGACATATCCTTACACACCAACGCACACTCAAATATACCCCGCTTTGACATATCCTTACACACCAACACCCCCCCCCACTGACATATCCTTGCACACCAACACACACTCAGACATACCCCACACCAACCTATTCTTACACACTAACACACACACAAACATATCCCACACTGACATATCCTTACACACCAAAACACACTCAAACATACCCCACTCTGACATATCCTTGCACACACACAAACATACCCCACACTGACCTATCCTGACACACTAACACACACTCACACACACCCCACACTGACCTATCCTTACACACTAACACACACTCAAACACACCCCACACTGACCTATCCTTACACAATAACACACACTCAAACACACCCCACACCGACATATCCTTACACACCAACACACACTCAAACATACCCCGCTCTGACATATCCTTACACACTCAAACACACCCCACACTGACATATTGTTACACACTAACACACACTCAAACATACCCCACACTGACATATCCTTACACACCAACACACACACAAACATATCCCACACTGACATATCCTTACACACACAAACATATCCCACACTGACATATCCTTACACACCAACACACACTCAAACATACCCCACACTGACATATCCTTACACACCAACGCACACTCAAATATACCCCGCTTTGACATATCCTTACACACCAACACCCCCCCCACTGACATATCCTTGCACACCAACACACACTCAGACATACCCCACACCAACCTATTCTTACACACTAACACACACACAAACATATCCCACACTGACATATCCTTACACACCAAAACACACTCAAACATACCCCACTCTGACATATCCTTGCACACACACAAACATACCCCACACTGACCTATCCTGACACACTAACACACACTCACACACACCCCACACTGACCTATCCTTACACACTAACACACACTCAAACACACCCCACACTGACCTATCCTTACACAATAACACACACTCAAACACACCCCACACTGACATATCCTTACACACCAACACACACTCATACCCCACGCTGACATATCCGTACACACCAACACACACTCAAACACACCCCACATTGACATATCCTTACACACCAACACACACTCAAACACATCCCACACTGACATATCCTTACACACCAACACACACTCAAACATACCCCGCTCTGACATATCCTTACACACTCAAACACATCCCACACTGAGATATCCTTACACACCAACACACACTCAAACACACCCCACACTGACATATCCTTACTCACCAACACACACTCAAACACACCCCACATTGGCATATCCTTACACACCAACACACACTCACACATACCCCACACTGACATAGCCTAACACCCTAACACAATAAAGCAGAGAGGGATGTTATGCTCGAACTATGTTAAAAAACAGGCCACAGTTGGAATAGTGAATACTGTCTGGGCACATTGCGAGAACGATATGACTGTACTGGGGAAGATACATGGGAGATTGGCAAGGATTGCCTGGACTGGATCATTTTAGCCACAAGAAAATATTGGTTAGGCCGGGTTTGTTTGTTTTTAATGGAAAAGAAGATGAGGGGAGATTTATTTATGGTGCATAAAATTGCCAGGGATCTAGATAATGTGGACAGGAATGGCATAGTTCTCTTCGCACAGCGGTCAATAACCAGGGGGCATATATTTTAATAAGTGGTAAAAGTGTTAGAGGGGATCCAAGTAGGAATTGCTTCATTCAGAAGGTGTGGAGAGGGTTCTGGAACTAAATGTTTGAAATGATGGTAGAGGCAGAAGCCAGCAACTCATTTAAAAGGTACTTGGATATGGAATTGGCATAATCTGAAATGCAGGTTGCCATAGTCTCTGAGGGACAGAGGCTGTACTCCCCTTTTGAGAGAGAGCTGATTGGTGGTGATTTAACCTGAGGGTCACCACACCTCAAGTGGGGGGGGGGGGGGGGGGGAGGGGGGGCTGAGAAGGCGGGGCCTGCATGGATAACCTCGGCCAGTACGGGACTACAACCCACTCTTTTGGCCTTGCTCCACATCTACACACCGGCCATCCAGCCAACTGAGCTAAACCCACCTCCTTTTCCATAACATACCGGGCCACAGACCAAGGGCTGGAGAGTAGGATTAGGTTTGAGGCTCTTTTTTGGCTAGCATAGGCATGATGGGCCAAATGGCCCGTTCCATTCTTTAATTTCCATGATCCTATGGCCTTTAGACAAAGTAAAATCTTTTAGATGCGTTTGAAAAGGTGGTGAGGGAAATCCTAGGAGGCTTTGTGCATTTGATTATTTATATGTATGTTTTTGTCTTTATTCATACTAACTGAAACACTTTTTGCTGCGATAACATTATTTTACTTTGGCCACCGTCATCATCTTTGGGATGTTAAGACACGAGAGCCTTTGGGCATGTCAATATTTGCAGAGAAGTTTGAAATCCGCTGCTACATTTGAAAACGCCTAGTTACAACTAAAATAGCCTTCAACTAATATCGCGGCAGGGTCTAATGCCAAGAATACCGGTGCTCCCGCCAACGTTTACGGCCTACTACTGGTTCCCTACTTTAGTATCTGCCAATTGTCTGTGAAAGTCTTGTACCAGCTCAATTACACCGGCTTCAAACAGTCGACCGCGACACTCATTCATGGAGCCAGGAATGTCTGTAAACACAGGTGCGCACCAATTCACTCCCCACCTGTAATCGCGGCCATTGTTTTATCGCAGCCGAAATACGATCCCGGAGAAAGGGCATAAATAACACTGAGCCGCCCTGCTGCGTTTCACGTGGCTCCGCTTTCACTATCAAACCTGAATCCTGTACATTGGAATACCCGAGCCATTGAATTAGGTGCGTGGCATGAAATCGGGTTTTTGTCATGAATGAAGTAAAGAGATATGCAGGTGTCACTCAATGTGTGGATAAGCGGGTTTATTCAATGTTAAAGCCGAGTGATTCCCCTCAGTGCTTTATTGCTCCAAAACCACTGTACGAATGCCAGTAGTTGTAGCAGGTAAGCAGTTTAAACAGCAACTTTGAGAAGATGAGGAAAGTCCTTTGCACCAATAACCATATGCCGCTAATCTACGAAAACCACAATATACCTGGAATTACAGTACAGAATTATCATGGGTTAGCATTTTTTTTAAATGCATAAATGAGTAGGTTTAGCTCCCTCTACCAGAATGGAATGGTACTTTAGGGTACTGATAAGGAAAGGAAAAGGATACCATAAAGTACCATTTTTGAAACTTGAGTGGTGGGGTAGATAATGTGCTGGATTTTGTAGGTCAGCAGATAGGGAACCAGGTTTACTGCGCTGATGGCTGTTCACAGGTTTTCTGGAGGATTTTAAGCAGGGACTGGCATTGACTGCCAGACCTGATTAGCTCCATCGACAAGGCACCTGCCAGTAAGGTAGCGAATAGCATGGCCATTCAACCAATCAGATTGAAGAATCCTCACTGAGCTTCCAGTTAAGAGCTGAAAGGTTTCACATGTTCAGACATTCACTGTGACAGAAGGCTAAAAGCACCATTGACTAAACACTGGATGGGATTTTCCTCTCCTGCAAGAGGCATTCATTGTTGCAGGTTGAACCAGAAAATTCGGAGTGCGGCCAAAAGTCTATTTCCTGCCGGTATCATACCTTACCTTGCAGATAATGGCCCCAACCACCATCACCATCCCTGGGTATGTCCTGGCCGACCAGCAGGACAGGACCAGCAGAGGTGTCGGCGGCAGAGTGTTGTACGGTTGGGAGTTACCCTGGGAGTCCTCAACATTGGCTTTTGACCCCATGATGCCAGATGGCATCAGGTTAAGTGTGGGCACAGATACCTCCTGCTGCTCACCACGTACTGCCCCCCCCCCCCACCCCCACCCCTCAGCAGATGTATCAATACTCCTCCATGTTGAACACCACTTGAAGGAAGCACTAAGGGTACAAGGGCAACAAATGTACTCTGGGTGGGGGATGTCAATGTCCATCACCGAGATTGGCTCAGTAGCACCACCAAAGACCAAGTGGACAGGTCCTAAAGGACATAGCTCCTGGAGTGGGCCTGTGGCAGGTGGTGAGGAAACCAACAAGGAAAAGCATACTTGACCTCATCCTCACCTACCTTTCTGCTGCCTATGTAACTTCCCATGACAGATCAGTGGCTACCGCACAATCTTTAGGGAGACAAAGTCCCATCTTCACATTGAGGACACCCTCCATCCTGTTGTGTGGCACTACCACCATGCTAAATGTGATAGACTACGAACAGATCTGGCAACTCAAGTTGGGCATCCATGAGGTTCTGTGGGCCATCAGCAGCAACAGAATTGTATTCTACCCCAATCTGCAACATTATGGCACAATATATCCCCATTCGACCATTATCACCAAGCCAGGGGTCAACCCTGGTTCAACAAAGAGTGCAGGAGGGCATGCCAGAAGCAACAACAGAAATACCTAAAAATGAAGTGCTAAAAGGGAAGGAGGCAGAAAGCAGGAAACCATAGGTCAGGGAAAATGTTAGAAGTCATTATTAAAGATTTTATAGCAGGGCAGAGTCAACATGGTTTTGTGAAAGAGAAATCATGTTTAACCAATTTGTTGGAGTTATTGGAAGGAGTCACATGCTGTGGATAATAGGGAACCGGTGGATGTGGTCTACTTCGATTTCCAGAATGATAAGGTGCCACTTCAAAGGTTATTATGGAAAATAAAATTTCATGCTGTAGGGGGTAACATATTGGCATGGGTTGAAGATTGGCTGGATAATAGGAAACAGCGTTGCCATCAATGGATATCTTTTTGGTTGGCAGGATGTGATGAGCTGTGTGCCTCAGGAATCAGTGCTGGGGCCTCGACTTTTTACAATTTATATAAATGACTAGACGGAGGGACTGAAAGTATGATTGAGAAATATGCTGACGACAAGGAGGCTACAAAGGGATAAGTGAGTGAGCAGGAAGAATAATTATCTAAATGGTGAGAGTTTGAGAGCTCTGGGGATGGATTCTCTGCTTCTCCACGCCGAAATCACTTCCAGCACCAGGCTGGAGAATCAATTTCCACAAATAGAATTGGGACCGACGGCGGCTCCTCGATTCTCCGGCCCCTAAAAAGCGACGGTCCAGGGAAGTACGCCGTGTATCCCCCAGCTGCAGCCATTGATTGAGGCCCGCCCCGCTATTCTCCGGCACCAACCGGCCGAAGCCCCAATGCCATATTTCTAACATGGCACCAGCCGTTCGGGAAAGTCATGAGGCGGCTACGGACTCAGTCTGCAGCCGCCATGTTTGGGGTCGGGCCGATCAGAGGGCAGGGGGGGGGGGCGTCCAGAGGGTACTGTGCCTTTATTGTGTGGCTGTCCGTGTCGGACGCGTGGTCCATCGAGGACACTATTTCCGCAGTCCAGCTCCGCGGTCTGAGTGCGCCATGGAGCACGGCACGGCCGCTTGAGGCCGCCGCCAGGCGAATGCGCGGCCTCTGACCCGGAAATACAAGAGGTTGTATCTGCAGCTGGAGCTGGAAGCTTCACAGCGGCTCCCTGCTAGTCCCCTTCAGGGCTGTGAATCTGAGGCCTTTTGACACCAGCTTTCTGGCATAAAAGGCCACAGTTTTCACACTGTGTGGGGGACAAAGTCCCTGAATCCAGCCCCTGAGGTAGACGGATGTGGTTGTCCTCATACAAGGATCACAAAAGGCTAATATACAGATAGAGCAAGTAATTAGGAAAGTTAATAGAATGTTATCATTTATTGTGAAGGGAATTGAATACAAATAGGGAGGTTATGCTTCAGTTGTCATTCGGCCCATTGAGTCTGCACCGGCCCTTACCAAGAGCACCCTACTGAAGCTCACATATCTACCCTATCCCCGTAACCCAGTAACCCCCCACTTAACATTTTTTGGTCACTAAGGGCAATTTGACATGGTCAATCCACCCCACCTACACATCTTTGGACTGTGGGTGGAAACCGGAGCACCCGGAGGAAACCCACGCAGACACAGGGAGAATGTGCAGACTCCGCACAGACAGTGGCCCAGTGGGGAATCGAACCTGGGACCCCGGAGCTGTGACACAACAGTGCTACCCACTGTGCTACCGTGCTGCCTCGACATGTGCCCCTCAACTGGACCAGCAATGTCAGCGTGCAGACATTGCCACGGCATTTTAGCCAACTTCCATGGATGCAATTGGGGCAAAGGTGGTGCGTCCCTTACCCACGCACATGACTGGCACAGTCCTGCTTTTTCCTCTATTTGGGCATCAAATCCTGGCCACCAAAAGTAACTTTGTGCCAGTTCTCTCATTCTCACTACACCTGATTATTCTTCATGCAACTGCACTGAAACATTTTGTCGTAAATTTGGTGGACAATTACTCTCATCCTCCACAACAGACATCCGCCCTATGTTGTTAATTCCAGTCTCCTGGAAGTATACTGTTTTAGTTCAGGATGTTTTCCTGCTATCCTCCCCTTCAATACCATTTCCAGCACCTTCCCCATCACTGAGTCATTCCTGATGTGGCTTTGGACTTGGGCTGCAGTCACTGGAACATTCTCGATCTGTAAACAGTAAAAAGTATTGGGTGAGATTCGAACGAAAAATTATTTTAGGGCCGGAATCGCAGGGTGATTTCCGCCGGATGGATGGGAGCGATCCAGATCATAATTTAGCCACACTTAGTGCGAAAAACGAGCCCCCAAGTGAAACAGGCCAAGCCTGAGTCCCCAGGCGTGCGATTCGCCTGATTCGGGGCTCAGCTGTTCACAGTTAACAAGGGGGTGCAGCATTTAAACACTCCCTCAGCACTCGGTCCCGGTCAAGCCAGGAGGTTGGCGACGCCTGAACCTCTCCTTGATTCCTGGATTCAGGCCTGGCCCGGCTTCTGAAGGAGGGACAGGACACCCTGGACCCCTGAGGGGGTGTGAGACCCCGGAGCAGTGTGATAAATCCCACTTGGGAAGCAGTGGAAGTTGCAATGTGTACCGGCAGCGTGGCAAGGAAGGCTGCTGGCAACGATCTACCAGCTGCAAGCGTAAATGGCCACCTCTCTCCTCCTAGAATCAGTCCTGCCTGTCACCCTTCAATTCCCAAACCCCCTTCTGAAAACCGCGGGCTGACACCTCACACCCTCCACACATCCAGCATTCCAGACTGTTCCTCAAAACCCCCCTGGCACTCACCATCACAATCCCTTATGTCTAGGTGCGGTGCCCACACATGCCACCTGCTATAAACCCCCTGACCCATCAGGTGTGCGGCTCACAATGCCTCAAGCCTTTGTCCTCACAGGATGATAGCCCATAATAAGCAGGAAAGGGAGAAGACGGGGGGCAGGATGCCAGAGTTGCCAATCCTCACCCACTATGAGGAAAGGGCACTGAAGACCACGGGGTTGCCCAAGGAGTGAGCAATGAACAACAGTAAGGTTGGCCTGTGGCAGAGAAATGAGGATCCACTGCATCATCATCCAGTTGATGTTTCTCAAGCGAGTTGTTGATGTCCTAGACCCTTGTCCTTCCCTTTCACTGAACCCATGCCCATTGTCTTGCAGGATCACCATCTGATGAGGCCGGGCCATCCAGAGTCGAGGTCCCCCTGCCACGCAAGGAGGATAGATTTGAGGGGAACGGCGTCAATGTATCACAGCTATCACTGGCACCTCCCTCCATCGCAGAGACACACACCTCGGAGGACAGGATTAGCAAACAGAGTTCTGGGTCACTAAATGGTGAGCACCTCACAGGTGTTGATGCACATCAGGTGGAGGCAGGACCTTCCAAGAGAGCCAGCAATCAGAAGTCTGCTAGATGCCAGGTCTCAGCCCCAGGCAGATGCTGAGCCTCTGAACAAGGTTCTCCCTGGGCTGCTGGAGGTGATAAGCCAGGGCCGTGAGATTCCGGAGGGGGAATCAGCAACATTCCTGCAATTGCAAGGCCTATTGGAGGAGGCCCATAGGCTTCAGGAACAAGAGACGGGGCCAACAATATGTGGCACCCAGGCCAACACGGCAGTGGAAAGCCTGGGCACGATGTCCAAGGGTGAGTGGTGGTGCCCAAGGCATATCTCTGTCTGTGACGACCATGGCTAAGGGGATTGACATCATATCCCATTCGCTGAGCAACATGTCCCAGACATAGGTGGACATTGCTGAGGCCTCCAGAGCATGGCCCAGTCACTGAGGACCATCGCTAATGGGGGTGATGAGCTGATGGACACACAGCCTCCTGTCATGCCGGAGGTTATGAGGGTCTCCCTGGGCCTCCTGGCCTGTCGGACTCTTTCCGCCTTTCCTCCATTCTCTGCTGCTGTGCCAGATTGTGGAGGGCACGGCAGACCACCACAAAGCGGGAGACCCTCTGGGGGATGTGCTGTAATGCACCACTAGAGCGGTCCAGGCAACGGAAACGCATTTTGAACAGCCCGATGCACCGCTCAGTTACAGCATCAGTGGCAACGTGAGCCTCATTGTATTGGGAATCCTCCTCAATCCGAACCCTCCGCACTGGCTTCATCATCCATAACCTCAGCAGGTATCCCTTAGACATAGAGTCATACAGGTCTGCAACACAGAAAAGGCCCATCGGCCCATCGTGAGTGCACCGGTAAAAAACAACCACCTAACTATTCTAATCCCATTTCCCAGCACTTTGCTCAAAGCCTTGTACGCCTTGGCATCGCTAGTGCACACCTAAATTTGTCTTAAATATTATTGGGGGGGGGGGGGGGGGCTCTGCCTCCACCCCCCACCTTTCCAAACTCTTACCACCCTCTGAGTGAAAACATTTTCCTCACATCCCCTCTAAACCTCCTGCCCCTTACCTTAAATCTCTGCCCCCTGGTCGTTGACCCTCCAGCAATGGGAAAGGTTTCTTCCTGTCTACTCTATCTATGCCCCTCATAATTTTATACATCTCAATCATGTCTCCCCTCAGTCACCAGGCCAGGCAGCCTCCTGGTAAATCTCCTCTGCACCCTTTCCAGTGGCTATCACATCCCTTCCATAATGTGGATTCCAGAACTGCACACAATACTCTAGCTGTAGCCTAGCCAATGTTTTATACAGTTCCAGCATAACCTCCCTGCTCTTAAACTCTAGTTTCCCAGACTACACTATCCATTTACATTTAATGAAAAGCAGTAATCATGGAAAGGGGCCCGGGGGGGGGGGGGGGATGATAGTATAACAACAACAACCTGCATTTACATGGCTCCTTTAACAGAATAAAACACCCTAAGGCGCTTCACAGGAATGTTCCAAAACAGAATTTGGCAGAGAGAGTCTCGTAAGGCCATGTTAGGGAAGGTGGCAGAATGCTGGGTCAAAGATGTACATTTTATGGGGCATCTTCAGAGGAAAGAGGCAGAGAGGCAAAGGAATTTAGGTAAGGAACAATAGGTTAGCAAATCAGCAATGTGCCTGTTAGTGTTTTGCAAGTGAGATTTAAGTACGATTGCAATAGCAGTGCCAGGAATCTGGTGGCAGCATCTGAAAACAGATGTATTTAATTTGGACAGTTTTACAAGCTGGTCCACAAGCATTTATCAGTGGGTTACAATAACAAACCAAAATTTTTGGTAGTCTGGAAAAAGCACATTTTAAACGGCGCTCGCAAACTTGGCAGTCAATGTATTATTTCCCTTGGCATGTTCAGCTACCTTTTGCATTGTATATAATAGATGTAGATTAAATCATCAGTCAGCCTGTACTTTGTGAGCTTTGAATGATGCACAGTACCTTAATGTCACCACTGAATAAGTGACCTCTCTGTAAAGTTCGCAGAGCTTGTTCTCCAACAGGTAATGAAAATGTTCAGACACCTTTGTGCTGGGTTAGAATAGGCTACTTGGCATCCGAAGTAAGGTATTTAAAATATTTCCATTTAAATTCACATACCAGTGGCTAATCTTGCTGAGAGTAAGCAAAGAGCTAGGAGTCAAACATAGAACTTGCTGACTATGCAGTAGCTCTGTTCCGATCTTAAACAATGCTTTTTTTCGGGTCAAGGCTTTTGCCTGGGTACATCTCCCTTAAATGTTATAACATTATTCGGTGTAGTATGTCACAACTCTGCAGTCTATAAGGTTGCTATGGTTCAGGACTGTGTCTTGAATGTAGGAGAAAAGGAAGTGGGCCATGTGACCTGTTTTGGCCATGTGACCTGTTTTGGCCATGTGACCTGTTCTGGCCATGTGACCTGTTCTGGTCATGTGACCTGTTCTGGAGTCTGCCTAACACCAAGCCTGGGTGACGTGGTTGTTAAAGAATAAAAGGAGGCCAGGGGTTGTTTCGCAGGCATTAAATGTGAGGAGTTCATACTTGGAGACAATGGCGGCGGCATCTGTACTAATAATGATTAGACTGCCAGTCTCCAAAGTCTCAGGAGGATGTTGGGCATGTCGTGATGTAAACAGTTCTGTTTTAAACTGTCCATTCACTTCCAACATAAAAGAAATTGGGGTCTCAAGGATAGATAATCAACATTTCTAGCTGGATACCCATGTGATTCATATTGCCGTGGAGATTGGTTTTGGGAGAGAAAGCTATCCCTAATTACTCAGACAGCATCCCCAAGTGAGAGAGGAGCTTGAGGCCAAAGGTCTCTCTGGTTCACCATGCAGGACTGCAGGTGGGAGCCCACACTCAGATTGAAAAAGAAAATGCATTTTTCAGGATTTAAAACAAGGCTGGAAGATTCACCTAGCTTGTGCTGGAGGGAGAATTGCCAGGAAAAAACTTCACCCTAAAAGACAGTTCTGAGATTAAAACTTGCCAGGCTGGAAAAGGAAAAGAATAGGCATAAACTCTTCAGAGCTAAGTATCACTTTGGGCTGGTTCTGGCAGAATTGAGTGACTGCCTAACGGACAGTGTAAAGTATAATCGTGAAGCAGGATTTTCAGTTGTGTTGAAAATTGAAAGGGAAAATTTTGTTCTGTAGTTTAAAGCATAAATTGCCTACACAAATAGTGTTTAGGACAGCATGGTGGCACAGTGGTTAGCACTGCTGCCTCACTGCCCCAGGGACCCGGGTTCAATTCTGTCTGTGTGTGGAGTTTGTATGTTTCCCGTGTGTGCGTGGGTTTCCTCCGAGTGCAACGATTTCCTCCCACAGTCCAAAGATGTGCCGGTTAGGTGGATTGGCCAAGGTCAATGCGTGGGAGTGGGCCGGGGTAGAGTGTTCTTTGGAAGTTTGGTGCAGACTTAATGGGCCGAATGGCTTCCTTCTGCATTGAAGGGATTCCATGCCTGTTGTTCCTAGTTTTCTTGTTACAGTAAATGTCTTAAAATGTGAAATTGTGTGTCATTCTGTCAGTCATTTACTGAAAGTTCAAATTTCATTTTTAAAGTTATTGGTCTCTATCGTGGGGGAAACATGCATCCTCAACCTGAACACAAGCCAACATTGTGAAAACCCTAGTCAAATTCCCAAAGCCGAAAGGGACAATTATAAGAGTAATTCAGAGATGCCTAAATTGGAAGTTCAAACCGCCATGTTAGTAAGGTACGGAATGGTGCAAGACTCAACTTAAACCATAGTTCAATCCACCCTCCCCCAAGTTAGGAAGAGTGGTTAAAACTATTCTTTCATATTTCCACTCATTCAGGACATTCAGAGACCCTTTTTCATCGCTCTTCCTCCCAGCACCAGCAATCCTGCTCCCTGCCTAATCACAAAAAAGTTGACTCTCTTTATAAAATGTCTACTCAAAAGGCCAATGAACTAAGAGCAGGAAGGTGGGGGGGGCGGGGGGGTTGCTGGATAGCTCTTTGTCAAACAGTGGGCTGAATGCTTTATGTTCTCTGTGATTTCGATGATGTTAGCACTGAGTTGTAAGCCATTGCAATGTGGCCATCTTCTAAAATTGTTGCTGTGAAGAAGCTGCTTTGATTTTGTGACCCTGATCAAAAATGGGTTGGGTTGACCCAGTCTGCAGAAGCTCAAATGTCCATAATTTAGAAGGCTGCAGATGGCAATTTATCCAGTCCCAGCTTCTGTATCAAGAAGGCTAAATGCACAGGTAAAACCTGCCCAGAGAGTTTGGCCTGTTAAACACCTGACTGATTTAATTTTATTTATTTATTGTCACGTGTACCGAGGTACAGTGAAAAGTATTGTTCTGCATACAGTCTGTACAGGTCGTTCCATACATGAAAAAAAAACATCCATAAATACTCAATGTAAATACATAGACACAGACATCGAGTGAAGCATGCAGGAATGTAGTACTACTCGGTAGAGAAGGTGTGTGAAGAGATCAGATCAGACCATAAGAGAGTCATTCAGGAGTCTGTTATCAGTGGGGATGAAGCTGTTTTTGAATCTGTCAGTGCCCGTTCTCAGACTTTTGTATCTCCTGCCCAATGGAAGAGATTGGAAGAGAGAATAATCCGGGTGGGAGGGGTCTTTGATTATGCTGCCCGCTTTCCCAAGGCAGCAGGAGGAGTAGACAGAGCCTTGTACACACGCGATGGACTGGGCTGTGAGAACTGCCTCCTTGTGTGCTGTATGTTTCTGTAAAGCTCTGCGGAAGGAACAGTAATTAAAGGGCTCCAGTTTTCCTTAAAATAACTAAATGACAGAAAAGTGGACGAATTATTCGTAATGGCCAAGCAAAGATCTGTGGATGTGTGGCTACCTCTAAAACTGAAAAATTGTAGGTCCCGTTGCAATTCAAGGCGACCCCGTTTGGACCAGAAGACGAGCGTCCAGCAATTGCACAATGCATATCGAGCAAGTACCAGCTGAGTCAATGTCATCACTCAGGTGCTTCACACCCAGCTGTAAACTGCGAAGAAGCATCTTAGTGTCAGGAGCATGTTGAGGAGGAATATGATCCTAATAGTTACCCACTTCTTGTTGGGCCCATGGAAAAGCCAGGATGTTACATGGGGGTGGCACTGTGCATCATTGTGATACCTTCTTTGTACTTTTGAGTCGGCATTTATTGATGAGATATAAAAATCCATTTGCAGTTCTCCTGCCCATGGATTACATTTCCCTGTGCTCAGCATATAGGGGCTGGTTTAGCTCACTCAGCTAAATCGCTGGCTTTTAAAGCAGACCAAGGCAGGCCAGCAGCACGGTTCGATTCCCGTACCAGCCTCCCTGGACAGGTGCCGGAATGTGGCGACTAGGGGCTTTTCACAGTAACTTCATTGAAGCCTACTCGTGACAATAAGCGATTTTCATTTCATTTTTTTTCATTTTCATATAAAGGCAAATCTGAAAATGCTGGAAAACAATCACACAAAAGCATATATTAATGAGAGAGCGGTCATTAAGATGTGTATCATAGAATTTACAGTGCAGAAGGAGGCAATTCGGCCCATCGAGTCTGCACCGGCCCCCGGAAAGGGCACCCTACCCAAGGTCCACACCTCCACCCCATCCCCACAACCCAGCAACCCCACCAAACACTAAGGGCAATTTATCACGGCCAATCCACCTAACCTGCACATCTTTGGACTGTGGGAGGAAGCCGGAGCACCCGGAGGAAACCCACACACACACGGGGAGGATGTGCAGACTCCGCACAGACAGTGACCCAAGCCGGCAATCGAACCTGGGACCCTGGAGCTGTGAAGCAACTGTGCTGACCACAAAGACCTTTAAAAATCTGGAACATTCTCTTGCAAAACACGGTAGCTGCTGGGTCAATTATCAGAACGCATCTTTGTCAGTTCAGTTTATTGAGTAATACAGAGCAAAGGCGTACAAGTGAAGTTAAGGGACTGATGAGCCATGATCTAGTAGAGCTGTGGTACAGGTTTGAGGGCCGGACGGCTTAGTTCAGTTCCTATGTTCCTACCTGTGACATGTGTTCCTCATCTGAAGTCGACACAAGCTAGTCTCTCCAGTTTAAGGTTCTGTTCCATAATAAGGAAACAGATTGGAGAATTTGGGGCAGATTTCCTTGGAGGAAGCTGAGACAGAGGGCTTCGAAATCACGAGCAGCCTGGACAAAGTAGGGCGGGAGAAACTGTTCTCGCCGGCAAAAAAAGGATTGAGAATCAGATGGCAGAGATTTTAAGGCAAATGGTAAAAGAAGCAAAACAAGAGATGAGAGAAAACTTTGTCACGGTGATTGGGGTCGAGAATGAACTGCCTGAGAGTGTGTTGGAGGGGGGTTCAATCCAGGCTTTCAAGAGGGAATTAGTTGATTATTTGAAAAGAAACAATCTGTTGGGTTACGGGGAGAATTATGGAGAAAGGCACTGGGTGAAATCCTCATTCGGAGGGCCGATGCAGACGCAATGGGCCGAATGGCCTCCTTCTACACTGTAACAATTTTGTGACTCATAATTAGAGCACATGACCCTAACAATTAGGAAATTCCCTTTGCCATCACCCCCCCCCCCCAAGGACCCCCCCCCCCCCCCCCCCCCCCCCCCCCCGCCGCCCCCCCCCCCCCCCCCCCCCCCCCCGCCCCAAACCCCTCTAGTGTCTGGTCAAAAACCAGCATGACCCAGGATTGTAATGATAAAAAATAGCATTGTGATGTGAACTAGGTACTGTTATCCTGCACACTTGAATTTTAAGCTTTTCCTTTCTCTCAAAGAAACTCACATCAATCTTCAGACAACATTGATGTCCTTACTTGGCTGGACAGGAAACCAAAAGTTTGCCTTCTGGCCCTCCTCCAGCTCTTCATGCCGAATTGGCCGTCTGATCCGTCAATTGTATCATTCATACTTTGAATAGCTGCAGTTCTAAAGCTACAGAGGCATGCAAAGATTTGCAGCCAGGAGAATTTCTGTTTCAATTTTTGCATGTGGTAACTCAAACGGAGTTTTGTCCTTCATTGCTAGAGGGATGGAGTTTAAGACTAGGGAGGTTATGCTGCAATTGTACAAGGTGTTAGTGAGGCCACACCTGGAGTATTGTGTTCAGTTTTGGTCTCCTTACCTGAGAAAGGACGTACTGGCGCTGGAGGGTGTGCAGAGGAGATTCACTAGGTTAATCCCAGCGCTGAAGGGGTTGGATTACGAGGAGAGGTTGAGTAGACTGGGACTGTACTCGTTGGAATTTAGAAGGATGAGGGGGGATCTTATAGAAACATATAAAATTATGAAGGGAATAGATAGGATAGATGCGGGCAGGTTGTTTCCACTGGCGGGTGAAAGCAGAACTAGGGGGCATAGCCTCAAAATAAGAGAAAGTAGATTTAGGACTGAGTTTATGAGGAACTTCTTCACCCAAAGGGTTGTGAATCTATGAAATTCCTTGCCCAGTGAAGCAGTTGAGGCTCCTTCATTAAATGTTTTTAAGGTAAAGATAGATAGTTTTTTGAAGAAAAAAGGGATTAAGGGTTATGGTGTTCGGGCCGGAAAGTGGAGCTGAGTCCACAAAAGATCAGCCATGATCTCATTGAATGGCGGAGCAGGCTCGAGGGGCCAGATGGCCTACTCCTGCTCCTAGTTCTTATGTTCTTAAGAGGGAAGTCCTATGGTCCTGTGGATCGCATTCCTGCCTGCCGCAGAACCAGGAGCTCAGGGGTTCGAGTCCCACTCCAGGATTGGTGGTCAAGGAAGGCGCGTTCATTTTAAAAAATATATTTTTTATTCTCCTCCTTTTTCACATTTTCTCCCAAATGTACACCTACCAACAATAAACAATAATCAGTAACAAATATGTCAATCCCCATATCAATAACAACGATCCCATCCTCCCACCAAACCCCAAACATTAGTCCGCATGTTCACACAAACAAATGACAAAAAGGAATTAGGGATCACCCATAGTCGTCATTAACAAACACAGCCCCTCTCCCCCCAACCCTCCCACCCACCCGCCCCAACTAATGTTCGATGTTATCCAGTTTTTGAAAGTGCATAATGAATAATGCCCATGAATTGTAGAACCCCTCCATCCTTCCCCTGAGTTCAAACTTAACCTTCTCAAGAGTCAAGAATTCCAACAGGTCCCTCCGCCACACCAGGGTACAGGGTGGAGAGGTTGCTCTCCATCCCAGCAGGATCCGCCTTGGGGCGATCAGCGAGGCGAAGGCTACAACATCTGCCTCCGCATCCGTTTCCAACCCCGGCTGGTCCAACACCCCGGATATGGCCTCCCGGGGGCTCGGGTCCAGTTTCACGTGCACCACTTTAGAAATTACCCTAAAAACCTCCTTCCAGTAATTCTCTAGCTTTGGACAGGACCAAAACATAGGAACATGAATAGCAGCTCCCCCCCCAAGCAACGTTCACACACATCTTCTACTCCTTCAAAGAATCGGCTCATCCTCGCCCTTGTGAGGTGTGCTCTGTATACCACCTTCAGCTGTACCAGCCCCAACCTCGCGCACGAGGTGGAGGCATTCACTCTCCGGAGCACCTCACGCCAGAGCCCCTCCTCCATATCCTCTCCCAACTCTTCCTCCCACTTTGCTTTGATCCCTTCCAGTGGTGCCTTATCCTCTTCCAAAATAGCTCCGTAAACCGCTGACACTACCCCCTTCTCCAGTCCCCCTGTCGTCAGCACCTCCTCCAGCAATGTGGAGGCCGGCTCCACCGGGAAGCTCTGTATCTCCTTTCTGGCAAAATCTCGAACCTGCATGTATCTAAACATTTCCCCCTGCTCCAACCCATACTTTGCTTCCAGTTCGTTCAATCTTGCAAACCGACCCCTAAGAAACAAATCTTTTAGTGTCTTTCTCCCCTTCTCCTCCCATTTCTGAAAATTTCCATCCCACTTCCCTGGCTCAAATCTGTGGTTCCCCCGAATCGGCATTTCCTTTGACCCTGCCGCCAACCCGAAGTGTTGGCGAAACTGCCTCCAAATTCTTAATGAAGTTATTGTTAATTCTCAATGAAGCTATTATTAAGGAAGGCGCGTTCATAACAGGGCGAAATAGGTCGAGTGTCTGGCACACGTCGACGGCCGGTGGTAAGTGCAGCAGAGGCTCCTGGTCAGAAGCTGATGGAAAGTTGACATCTTGACCATCACTCTGCATAGCTCCAGATTACAACATAGAAACACGCCTGTTGCCACAGCAACCTGCGCTCCCTGAGTGATCTGTAACATACCACCGACTTTGAAGAGAACTGTGGGTTCTGAGGTAAGTGGGTAGGACGGGCTTGGGGTGTTTAGATGGTCAGGGGTGTAGTTGTGGGGAGGGTATTCAGCGTGGAGGGGGTTGGGTGTAGTCGGAGGATGGGGAGGGTTGGTGGATGGGGTGGGGGTATCAGTCAGGGGGGTAATGGCAGTCAGGTGTCAAGGAGGGTTGAGCGTGGGGAGGTTGGGTGGTAAAAAAGGGGTCATGGGGTTGTGGGGGGTTCAGAGGGGGACCGTGAGGGGTCAGTACCATAGTTAAAAGTGGTTTTAATTCTTCTAACTTTTCCTGAGTAGCTGTCCTGCTCAGAGAGTCAGAACCATCCAAAGTCACGGACGGATGTTTCCGTTCCCATTTGCACCTGGCGGGGTTGGCAACGGGATCAGAAACTATTGTAAGGAGCCCAAAGTCACATTTTATAACAGTGTAACTGCGTGATGTCATTGCCCCCCCCCCCCCCCCCCCCCCCCCCGCCAGTGACGGGTACGACACCGGGATAATTTAATAAATTAACATCTCTTTTTTTAAATTATAAATTTAGAGTACCCAGCAATTCATTTTTTCCAATTAAAGGGCAATTTAGGGTGGCCAATCCATCTGCCCTGCACATCTTTGGGTTGTGGGGGCGAAACCCATGCAAACACGGGGAGAATGTGCAAACTCCACACGGACAATGACCCAGAGCCGGGATCGAACCTGGGACCTCGGCGCCATGAGGCAGCGGTGCTAACCACTGCGCCACCGTGCTGGCCCTAACATCTCATTTTTGGCCCGTACGCCTGAATCATCATTTCCCCACCACCAGTCAAAAAATCCAACCAATCGTGGCATGACAGCAAAACGGCATGAAACACGGCCGGCCTCTGCACCAGGCGAGCAGATCTCTCCACTGCAATGCTCTGGAGAGTGGGTCATGCCCAGGCACCCTCCTACCTCCCCCCCCCCAACCTCCCAAGGCAACAGCACAGCACAGTCCGGGTACCATTCGGGTACACTCCCCGCGGCACTGCCAGGGGACTGTGCTGGGGAAGGTTCCCCGGGGTGGGGGGCTCACTCTCCGCTGGGGCAGCCTTTAGCAATGGCCCCCCCCGAGCCTCACGCTTCAACGTTGATAATGGGGTCGACGAAGAAGAGGCTGCCCTGCTAGCGATACATCGTGGGACCCCAGCACATCTTTTAGGGTACTCAATTCCCCCCAAGAACGGAATACAACTCTTGCTTCACACGCAAAGGTGTGAAGCAAGAGCAAGTTAATGTTTCAGTTTGAGGAGCTTCGTTAAGAATTGAGGAAGGAATACTTCACAACAAAACAGGACAAAACCAGTGAGGAAAACAATAGGTAATGTTCAGAATATCAAAACTCTGTCCACCATGTTTGCCCAGTAGGCTGGTTGTGCACCCCCCCTCCTCCCAATAGGCTGGTAATCACAATGATAATAATCTCTGGCGCACAGTGGCACAGTGGTTAACACTGCTGCCTCACACGGCCAGGGACCAGAGTTTGATTCGGGCCTTGGATGACTGTCTGTGTGGAGTTTGCACGTTCTCCCCGTGTCTGCGTGGGTTTCCTCCGGGTGCTCCGGTTTCCTCCCACAGTCTAAAGATGTGCTGGTTAGGCGGATTGGCTAAGTTAAATTGCCCCTTAGTGTCCAATGGTGTAATGGTTAGGTGGGGTTACAGGGATAGTGAGAGGGAGTGGGCCTACATAGGGTATTCTTTCAGAGGGTCGGTACAAACTCGATGGGCCGAGTGGCTTCCTTCTGCACTGTAGGGATTCTATGGATTCTATGCTACCTGAGCCGTGAGCGAATTGACGTATATGTGTCACTGGTAAAATGCTGGAATCCATTTTTACATAGATAGCAGCAGGACATTTAGAAAATCATAATACAATCAGGCAGAGTCACCATGGTTTTGTGAAAGGGAAATCATGTTCGACAAATTTATTCGGGTTTTTTGGGAATACAATGAACAAGATGAATAAAAGGCAACCAGTTGATGTAGTGCATTTGGATTTTCAAAAATAATTTGATACAGTGCCACATAAAAGGTTGCTACCCAAGATAAGAGCTAATGTTGGTATGTGGGTCATTTTCAGGTTGGCAAATTGTTACTTGTGGGATCAGTGCTGTGGCCCTCCACTGTTTACAATCCATTTAATGATTACTTCCTCAGACGGTGTGTATTGTGGCCAGATTTGCTGATGACATAAGTGCAGGTAAGGAAGCAAGTTGTGAGAAGGACACCAAGAGCCTCTAACGGTTAGCTAAGCAGCCAAAAACCTGGCAGATGGGGTATAATGTGGGGTAATGTGAGGTTGTCCATTTTGGCGGGTGGAATAGAAAAATTGGACTACCGGAGCGAATGAGGCCCTGGGCTTAAGTGGTATGAATATTATTTGAAGTGGAGAGTAAATTACGGGGTGCAGAGGGAGTGGGTGTCCTAGTGCATGAATCACAAAAAGTTAGCAAGCAAGTACAGCAAGTGATTAGGGAAGGTAAATGGAAGGTTAGCCTTTATTGCAAGAGGGATGGAGTACAAAAGTAGAGATGCCTTGCCACACATGCAAATCGCATTGGTTAGGCCACCCTTAAGAGTATTACACACAGATTTGTTCCCCTCAATTAAGGAGGGAATTGCATTTGAGGCAGCTCAGAGTGGGTTCACTAAATTGATTCCTGGCACAAACGCGTCGCCTTGCAAGAAAAGGAATCTGGAACCAGGGGCACAGTTTAGCAATAAGCAGTCTCCCATTTAAGGTGGAAATTAGGAGGAATGTCAGAGGGTATTTGATGTTCTTTGTGTTCGGAATGGGTTAAGAGACATTCCAATTACATGTCAAATTGATGTTAAGTATCCAATAATTGACACTGATTATGTAAAGGGGTTGCAGGTGGCACCTGTGGCGTGGTGATAGAGTTTTGTATCAAGCGTGTTCAAGGAGAATAAAGGTGTTTGGGAAAGGAGCAGAACACTTGACTCTTTACTCAGCAGCAGCCAGAAGCTAACACCATGTTGTAGCCACAAAAAGAAAGACTCCGAGGTGGCGCACGCTGCGTTTTTATAGCATAGTGCCAGGGGTTTATTTACAAGATGTTGCTCAAACAAGGTACAATGGTGAACGCCACAAAATCCCACGAAACAGTCCACTGACATCACTGCGTAACACATGACATTACACCAGCCAATGGTGTTGCTCTGATACATAACAGTATCACAACCATTGCAATCCTCTACCCCAGGAAGCAGGGGTCATTGAATATAGACATAGAACAGTACAGTACAGAACAGGCCCTTCGGCCCTCGATGTTGTGCCGAGCAATGATCACCCTACTCAAACCCACATATCCACCCTATACCCGTAACCCAACAACCCCCCCTTAACCTTACTTTTTAGGACACTACGGGCAATTTAGCATGGCCAATCCACCTAACCCGCACATCTTTGGACTGTGGGAGAAAACCGGAGCACCTGGAGGAAACCCACGCACACAGGGGGAGGACGTGCAGACTCCACACAGACAGTGACCCAGCCGGGAACCGAACCTGGGACCCTGGAGCTGTGAAGCATTTATGCTAACCACCATGCTACCGTGCTGCCTATACTCAAGACTAATTTAAACAGACTATTGATCGACAAGGGAATCAATGGTATGGGGGGGAGGGGGTGCGGTAGGCAGGAAAGTGGAGTTGAGTCCACAATCATATCAGCCACGATCTGATTGAAGGCAGGGTAGGCTCGAGGGACAAAATGGCCAACTCTTGCTCCTATTTCTTACGAAACAGCGCATTCTCAAAACCAGGATTTTTGTTTTGAAATCATACCACTTAAGCCCAGGGCCTCATTCGCTCCGGTAGTCCAATTTACCTAAAGATGTACAGAGCAAACAATTGTATTGCTGACCATGGAGGGGCCAGTGCACAGAGATGATAACGTTGCCGCAGGAGTTGGAGACATGCTCGTCATGTAGCGGAAATCCTTATTCAAAATGCAATTATTCAAAATAAACAGGATTACTTGTTTCACTTCGAAGGCAGCTAGTTTGCTGTAAAAAAAAATCTTGTGGGAGAGGAAATGATGAAGCCAACTTCAGTCTTTCGAAACAAACATTTTATTACTGTTGGCACAAGTGTTTTCAGGAAGTTACACCCAGACTGCATGGTCCTGTTCCTAAATCCACATTTATTCCCATCCAGAGAAGGTGTTCTGGCACGTCTCCCCCATCGGCAGGAACTTATTCTCTGGTACTGCGATCAGCTAGCCATGGGGAAAACGCATATGCAGAGCATGTTAATCCTAAATAACAATGATGCACATGGAAATGCAGGCCGCAACGGAGAGTTCAAGGACATCTAAACATCCCATCTGAAAACCTAAACTATGCGAATCATGTAAATAAATAATAATGTAGCAAACTAACCATTTTGAATAATTTACATGCTCCGGTAATCCAAACAATTTAAACATGTTGAATAAACTGAAATCTTGCTAATCAGTACTATGAGCAAAGATTACAAGTAGTCCTTCCTAGATTCTGAAGCTCACACTGCAAGATCCATTTTTCACTGTTAATCCTCTTTGAGTTCCACCATGGCTGTGAAAACCTGGTTTAGCTCAGTTGGCTGGACAGCTGGTTCATGATGCACAACAAGGCCAATAGTGTAGGTTCAATTCCCGTACCGGCTGAGGTTATTCATGAAGGTCCCACCTTCTCAACCTTGCCCCTTACCTGAGATGTGGTGATCCTCAGGTTAAATTGCCACCAGTCTGCTCTCCCCCCCTCAAAGGGGAAAGTGTCATCTGGGACTAATAATAATCTTTATTGTCACAAGTAGGTTTCCATTAACACTGCAATGAAGTTACTGTGAAAAGCCCCCCGTCGCCACTCTCCGGTGCCTGTTCAGGTACGCTGAGGGAGAATTCAGAATGTCCAAATTACCTAATAAGCATGTTTTTCAGGACTTGTGGCGGAAACCGGAGCACCCGGAAGAAACCTATGCAGACACGGAGAATGTGCAGACTCCGCACAGACCGGGACCCGAGCCGGGAATCGAAACTGGGACCCCGGCACTGTGAAGCCAGAGTGCTAACCACTATGCTACGTGCTGCCCACATGGCGACTTTACTTTGATAACCTGGCCGAACACACCAGGAGCAGGCCATTCGGCCCTTCGAGCCCACCCTGACATTCAATAAGATATTGGTTTATCTAATTAATCCCACTTTTCTGCCTTTCCCGCCTCCCCCTGATAAGAAAGATCGAGCTGGCTCAGCCTGGCATGTAGTCCATGACCCAGCCTTCACTGCTCCCTGGAGAGGAGAATCCACAGACTAACCTGAGAAAAAAATTCTCCTCAGGATTCCGGGTCCTTTTTTCATTAATCTGGGAGAACTGTCCTCAGACCTTCCTCAGAATCAGCCGGATGGGAGCAAAGAACCATTGAAACTGTCTGCAAGAAAATCGAAGAGTCCCAGCACCTCATGAGCTTTCAGCTGAAGTGAAGAAGTAGAGGTTAAGCCAGTGGAAAAGGAGGGGTTAGCATCTGGTGTTGGGGGCAATATAAGGTGAGACATCAGGAAAGGGCAGGCCAGGATTGGCGGACAATATCAGCAGCTTGTCAGAGGAAGGAATAACAGCAACACGCAGAACTACAGAGGGAGATACCGACGGCCTCTCATGGACTATGGATGATTATGGGTGGATGGGAGAATTATTGATTTTGCAATCTTTCAACAAGGTCATTTTGGATAACGACATAGGGTGGTTAAGAGCAAAGCTTTCCAAAATTCAGGAGAAACTGTTCGTTGCTCCTTCCATGAGGGTGCTGAAGGCTGTCAATCAAACTCCACACAAATAGCCCTCATTCCTCAGCAACCTCCACAAAGTCCAGTTCTGTGACAACAACCACTGACCCATTTGAGACACGGAAGGACATGTTCGCAGCTGTGCTCAAAGCTTTGGTTTTGAGGAGGACCTTAAAGAAGGAGGAGAGACAGAATTATTTATGGGTGGGATTTCAGAGTGAGCGGGTTAAACAGCTGTAGGCACGGCTCCCAGGGGCATGGAGAAAGGAGGGTGGGCATTTAGGACGTCAGAGTCAGGTGAATGGATGGACCAGGGGAAGTGTTGTAGGGCTGGAGAAGGTGGCAGAGATAGGGAGTGGCAAGTCCCAAATGGATTGGCAAGTAGTGAGAATTTTAAGTTTGAGGGTGTGGTGAGACCGTGAGGCATTGTGGATCCACAAGGATAAGAGTGGTTGGTGAGCAGAAGGAGCTGCAGGATGGAATATACGTAATCCAGTTTTACAGCGGCTCAATTTAAGCAGTGTGGCCAGAGAGCATGAGTAACACCTGGAGGATGCAAAGGCATGGCTGAGGGTGTCAGAGGAGACGAGTGCAGAGTAACAGCATTGGAAGTAGGCCGTCTTTGTGATGCAGAGCCAGAAGCTGAGTACATGGTGAAATAAGAACATAAGAACTAGGAGCAGGAGTAGGCCATATGGCCCCTCGAGCCTGCTCCGCCATTCAATGAGATCATGGCTCACAGGGCAGAAGCGATGAGCAGACTGGTTAATACATATATAGATACATAGAAGATAGGAGCAGGAGGATGCCTTTTGGCCCTTCGAGCCTGCTCCGCCATTCATCACGATCATGGCTAATCATCCAACTCAATAGCCTAATCCTGCTTCCTCCTCATAGCCTTTGAACCCATTCTCCCCAAGTGCTATATCCAGCCGCTTCTTGAATATATTCAAAGTTTTAGCATCAACTACTTCCTGTGGCAATGAATTCCACAGGCCCACCACTCTTTGTGTGAGGAAATGTCTCCTGATCTCTGTCCGAAATGGTTTACCCTGAATCCTCAGGCTGTGACCCCTGGTTCTCGACACACCCATCATTGGTAACATCTTCCCTGCATCTACCCTGTCTCGTCCTGTTAGAATTTTATATATCTCTTTGAGATCCCCCCCTCATTCTTCTGAACTCCAGCAAGGACAATCCCAACCTAGACAATCTCTCCTCATATGACAGTCCCACCATCCCTGGAATCAGTCTGGTAAACCTAATAAAAACATAACAGAAGAGCAAAAGAAATGGAAGCAGGACAAGACCAGTCAAACCTACAACCTGATCAGGCTGGTCTTCTGCTTCAACTCCACTTTCCCGCCCATTCTCCTATCTCTTGATTCCCAGAGACACCAAACATCCGTCTACCCCAGTCTGAACTGTATTCACTGATAGAGAATCCACAAAGTCCTTGGCAAGTAGGAGTCAGGTGAATCCCTTTTTATTCATATGTAAAAAGCAAAAGGATGGCCAGGGAAAGGACTGGACCACTTAAGGACAGTGGGGAGAATCTATGTGTTGAGCCAGAGGAAATGGGTGAGGTACTAAATGAGTACTTTGCATCAGTGTTGACTAAAGAAAGGGACTTTGTGAAGATGATTCTTGGGTGGGGTGTGTGGACAATCTGGATCATGTTAACATCGAAAAGGAGGAGGTATTGGGTATTTTTTTAAAAAATTACAGCAGATAAGTCTCCTGGGCCAGATGGGATTTATCCCAGAATATCGAGGGAAGCAAGGGAGAAAATTGCTGTGGCGTTGACTGACATCTTTGCATCCTCATTGGCTACAGGTGAGATCTCGGAGGACTGGATAATAGCTAATGTGGCACCGCTGTTTAAGAAAGTTAGCAGGGATAATCCTGGAAACTATAGGCCGGTGAGCCTCACGTCGGTAGTAGGTAAATTATTGGAGAGAATTCTCAGGGACAGGATTTATACCCATTTGGAAACAACTGTCCTCATAAGTGATAGACAGCATGGATTTGTGAAGGGGAGGTCGTGCCTCACTAACTTAATCGTGTTTTTTGAGGAGGTGACGAAGATGACTGATGACTGATGAGGGGAGGGCGGTGGATGTTGTTTACATGGACTTCAGTAAAGCCTTTGACAAGGTGCCTCATGGCAGACTGGTACAAAAGGTGAAGTCACATGGGATCAGAGATGAGGTGGTAAAATGAATATAGAACTGGCTCGGTCACAGAAGGCAAAGGGTAGCAGTAGAAGGGTGTTTTTCTGAATGGAAGGTTCTGACTAGTGGTGTTCCACAGGGATCTGTGCTTGGGCCTCTGTTATTTGTAGTGTGCATAAATGATTTGGTTGTAAATATAGCCGGTCTGATTAGTAAGTTCGCGGATGACATCAAGGTTGGTGGAGTGGCAGATAGTGTTGAGGAATGTCAGAAGACACAGCAGGGCATCGATAGATTGGAGACTCAGGCAGATAAATGGCAAATGGAGTTTAATCCGGACAAATGTGAGGTAATGCATTTTGGTAGGTCTAACATAGAGGGGAAATATACCGTAAATGGCAAAACTCTTTGGAACATAGAAAGTCAGAGAGATCTGGGCGTGCAGGTCCACAGATCTTTGAAGGTGGCAAAGCAAGTAGACAAGGTAGTAAAGAAAGCATACGGAATCCTTGCCTTCATTGGATGAGGCATCGAGTATAAAAACTGGCAAGTCACGCTACAGTTGTATAAAACCTTGGTAAGGCCGCACTTGGAATATGGAACACAATTCTGGTCGCCACACTACCAGAAGGATATGAAGGCATTGGAGAGGGTGCAGAGGAGGTTTACCAGGATGTTGCCTAGTTGTTGTCCAGTTTTGACAGGCCTCCTTGATGCCAAACTCGGTTGAAAGTTGCCTTTATGTCAAGGGCAGTCACTCTCAACTCACTCTGGAATTCAGCTCCTTGATCCATGTTTGAACCAAGGTTGTAATGAGATCAGAAGCTAAGCGACCTTTGTGGGACCCAAATTGGAATTAGGTGAGCAGGTTATAGCTATGCAGAGAGGCTGAATAGACTCAGACTGTTTTCATTATAAAGATGGAGGTTGAGGGGTGACCTGATAGAGGTCTACAAGATTATGAGGGGCATGGATAGAGTGGATGGGCAGGCACTCTTTCCCAGGGTGGAGGGGTCAGTCACCAGGGGGCTTAGGTTTAAGGTCCATGGGGCAAAGTTTAGAGGAGATGTGCGAGGCAGGTTTTTTACGCAGAGGGTGGTGAGTGCCTGGAACGCGTTGCCAGGGGAGGTTGTGGAAGCAGATACATTAGCAGCGTTCAAAAGGCATCGTGACAAGCACATGGACAGGATGGATAGGTATAGAGGGATACGGCACAAGGAAGAGCTGAGGGTTTTGGCAAAGGTTGGTATCGTAACTGGTACAGGCTTGGAGGGCTGTAGGGCCTGTTCCTGTGCTGTTGTATTCTTTGTTCTTTGACCCTCAGGGTAGAGAATTGTAAAAACACACAACCCTTTGAGTGAAGAAATTTCGCTTCAATGTAGAAGATTATCCAGATATGACCTGCACACAAAAAGCAAGACAAATCCAACCCACCCCATCAGTCTATTCTCCATCATCAGAAAAATTATGGAAGCGGCTCTTACTCAGCAATAACCTGCTCACCTAATTCCAATTTGGGTTCCACAAAGGTCGCTTAGCTTCTGACCTCATTACAACCTTGGTTCAAACATGGACCAAAGAGCTGAATTCCAGAGTGAGATGAGAGTGACTGCCCTTGACATAAAGGCAACTTTCAACCGAGTTTGGCATCAAGGAGGCCTGTCAAAACTGGAGTCGATGGGAATTGTGGGAAAATCTTCCATTGGTGTGACAAAGGAAGACGGTTCTGGTAGTTGGAGGTCAATCATCTCAGCTCCACAACATCACTTGAGCAGTTCCTCAAGGTAGCGTCCTAGGTCCAAACATCTTAAGCAGCTTCATCAATGACTTTCCTTCCATCATAAGGTCAGAAGTGGGGATGTTTGCCGATGACTGCACAATGTTCAGCACCATTCGCGACTCCTCAGATAATGAAGCAGTCCATGTCCAAATGCAGCAAGACCTGGACAATATCCAGGATCGGGCTGGTAAGTAGCAAACAACATTCACACCACACAAACGTCTGGCATTGGCCATTTCAAACAAATTATAATCTGACCATTGCTCCTTGACATTACCATCGCTGAATCCCCCACGATCAACGTCCTGGGGGTTACCATTGACCAGAAACTGGACTGAACTAACCATGTTAATACTGTGGCTGCAAGAGCAGGTCAGAAGATGAAAATTCTGATGTGGTTAACCTCACACAGAAAAGAACAAAGAAAGGTAAAGCACAGGAACAGGCCCTTCGGCCCGACCAGCCTGTGCCACCATGCTGCCTGTCTAACCGAAAACTTTCTACACCTCCGGATCCCTCTATTCCCAGCCGATTCGAGGTATTTGTCAGGACAAATATCATCCCTGCTTCCACCATCTCCTCCAGCGGCGAGTTCCAGGCACCAACTACCCTCTGTAAAAAACCTCCCTCACACATCTCCTCTAAACTTTGCCCCTCGCACCTTAAACCTATGCCCCCTAGTAATTGATTCTTCCACCCTGGGGAAAAGCCTCTGACTATCCACTCTGTCTATGCCCCTCATAATTTTGTAACCTCTATCAGGTCGCCCCTCAACCTCCGTCGTTCCAGTGAGAACAAAGCTAGTTTATCCAACCTCTCCTCATAGCTAATACCCTCCATAGCAGGGAGCATCCTGGTAAATCTCTTCTGTACCTTCTCCAAAACCTCCACATCCTTCTGGTAGTGTGGTGAGCAGAATTGAACACTATATTCCTATATTCCAAATGCTGATGTCATCTCCCCCCCCCCCCCCCCCCCCCCCCCCCGCATGCGCAGGGGAGGGGGTCACTTCCGCCTCCACCATCGTGAAGGCCATGGCGAACGCGGAAGGAAAAGAGTTCCCCCACGGCACAGGCCCGCCTGCTGATCGGTGGGCCCCGACCGTGGGCCAGGCCACCGTGGGGGCACACCCCCCCGGGGCCAGATTGCCCCACGCCCCCCCCCCCCAGGACCCCAGAGCTGGCTGATCCCTGGTACAGGCATAATGCCAGCTTGGCACCTTGGCACTGCCCATCTGACAGCCTGGTGGTGCCACCTGGGAACCCTAGGAGTGCTAGGCTGGCACCCAGGTGGCACTGGCAGGGTGTGCAGGTGGCACTGCCAGGGTGTGCAGGTGGCACTGCCAGGGTGCCAAGGCAGGCAATACCAAGGTGCCCGGGTGTCACCCTGCATGGGGGCCGACCACCAGGGGGTTTCTCAGCAGGCTGTGAGGTTTCTTGTAATTGAATTTTGAGGAAGTTGGTTCTCAGGTGTTCTTGAAGTTGGAACAGGTCCCAGTTCCAGTTGGGACAGATCCCAGTTCCAGTTGGGACAGGTCCCAGTTCCAGTTGGGACAGGTCCCTTCTCTGTTGGGCTCTCCTGTTTTCCAGGTTTTGCTGTTTATTACCTTGGCTGCTTGGTGACTTGCAGCTAGTTCACCGTCTGCCTTTCTAACCACTGAACTGTTGATTCAATGGATTTGGTGGAACTGTCAGCAACCAGCTCCTAGCTGCATTTTAATGGCTGACAAAAAGATGGCTGCCTCACCATGTGACATTGCGCATGTTCTATTATCTTCCAAATAAAGGTGGTGTTTATATTGATTCCATACCCATGTGGTGGGTTAAGATCTCCAACAGCTGCACACTCAGCAGAGGACTGGTTATGCAAGGCTGGCCCCATTTAAAGCTAGCCTATATTCTTAAAGGGGAGGTACATACACTCTGGCTGCAGCAAGTGTTGGAGTGTCTGTGAAACTGCTTCTCACAAGGAAGAGCGAGAAGGAAGTGATGCGACCATCAATTCACACGAGACGGAGAGTTGAAGTCAGCAGTGGCTATAATCAGCTAGAACTGTGCCTGCCTGCGACTGCTCTGCACTGAGAGCCGCCTACAGGACAGCTGCTCTATATACCTCCCCCAAGGGGGTGGAGCCAGGGGCGGAGCCCACAAGGGCACCAACATGATACAGGCGGTGTAATACAATACAATGGTCCATGGGTGGAGCCCACAAGAGCAACAACATAGTACAATGCAATACAGTGGTGAATAGCTGCCATAATAGATTCACCACAGGAAGAGAGAGGAGCAATGGAGCAGCAGGCCAGAGAGAGGGTTTCCACACTCACTGATGTAGCACAGGAGGCCTAAGAGTAGGAGGGAGAAAGGAAGAAAGACAATGAACTGGTTAAAAGCTGGTTTCTCCATCGGCGGGATCCTCCGTTTTGCCGGCAGTGCACTCACGCCCATGGATTTACCAATGGGTGTGGGGGTGCCCACAATGAGAAAACCCATTGGCCGACTGCCTGTACGGAGAATCCCACTGCCAGTGGGGGGCGCCGTACCATAAAATGGGTGCGGCAGGGTGGAGAATCCCATCCAGTATGTTTCTCTAGGGAGCCTGGAAAATATATACACTTTTCAGGGATTGGGAGCAGATGGCTTCACAGTTCAATGTACGGAGGACTGTCCCCGCGGACTTGGCTGCAACACCGGAAGAAGTTCAATGGCCTCCCACAAGTGGTTACAGTCAGTGATAGCACAGCTAAAACTTCCCAAGATTGTGCCTCCTGCCTACTGCACCATCACGCTGGCCCAGTGCGCAAGTGCATCGCACCCCCATCAGCAATTTCAGGACTCACGCCTAATATTCGTTGGTGCTGGAGTGGTCCTTGCGGAGGCAAAGTTACATTTTCACGCTGAGGACGGCCTCCATCGCGTTTTGGGCACGACCACTGTCCTCACGGAACAGGCTCAGAGGTGAGGCAGCTGCTCAAAGCTGGGCATCCACGAGGAGCTGTGGGGCCAGCAGCACCAGGCAGTAACCTCATAGCCCAGCGTACCCCCTCCCTGCCCCGCCACTATTATCACCACACCGGGGGGAGCAACCCTGGTACAATGATGTCAGGGAGAAGAACCAGGTATACCTGGCAGTTAAGTGCATTAATAAAAGACTTAGGTGTGCACTTGAAGTTGGGTGACCCAAAAATTATAGACTGAGAGCGGGATACTGGGATTATGTTTTTCTTCAGCTAGTACAGACACAACAGGCTATTCACAGTTGCCAGTTACCTGTTCCTCTGATATTTCGAAAGTCATCGAAAGGTCTGTGGCGAAAAGTTTGGGATTTGAATTTGTCTCCAACCACTGCCACTGTTAAATGGAAACCACAAATTCTGTGGACAAAGGCTGCTGTGACCTTTGGGGGTTGGGGGGTTGGTGGGGGGGGGGGGGGGGGGGGGGGGGGATAACACAGACTTCCTTTCAGCAAGCTGTGATGTTACTGACAGCGGGAGCTCTTACTCATCAACACCCCTGGGACAGCGCCACACTCTCCCAGGAAAGCATCAAGAGAGGAAGAAGTTTCAAACTATTCTTCCGCAAACCAAACTAAACACTGACCAAAAGGAGTGACCTCTCTTTTGCGTTGGACAAGTTTTGCTATTTTTGTGCACTCGGAGGAGATATTGAACAATACTTCCGGCTATTTTGATTACCTTCATGAACTTCACCCAGACATCTATATTATTCCCTGTCTCCAAGTTCTCTCCGACAAATCTTTACATTTATTTTTATCTTGTCTCCAGGTTTACCTGCTGCAGTTTCTGGACTGAAACTTAATCGAAATTTCGGGTACCTCAGCATACCTCCGAGTGCATGAATAGGAACCTATAATAAGAAAATAAGTGGACATAAAATGCACATGTCTGCACATACAATATGGACATGCAGGCCTCGGCAGATACCCTGGGCAGCACGGTAGCACATGGTTAGCACAGTTGCTTCACAGCTCCAGGGTCCCAGGTTCGATTCCCGGTTTGGGTCACTGTCTGTGCAGAGTCTGCACGTTCTCCCCGTGTCTGTGTGGGTTTCCTCCGGGTGCTCCGGTTTCCTCCCACACGTCCCGAAAGATGTGCTGTTAGGTGAATTGGACATTCTGAATTCTCCCTCAGTGTACCCGAACAGGCGCCGGAATGTGGCGACTAGGGGATTTTCACAGTAACTTCATTGCAGTGTTAATGTAAGCCTACTTGTGACAAAAATTACTTTACTTCATATTGCTTCTCTTCTATACAAACCGAGAAGATGGAAGAAATGTAGAAGGAACAGAAACAACTCCTGTGAAGTTATTTCGAAATAAGTTTGAGTCATCTGTCCAGAGGTGAAGTGAAGCGAGTGTTCTTGATTAAGATACAAAGTCGTATTTTCCTCACTTAAATCATAAGGAGACCGTTTGCATTAACTTAGATTGTAATCCCTGGCGTATAGCAGATTGAGTGGTGATCTAATTCAGATGTTTAAGAATTCGATAGGACAAATCAATTTAAATTATGACCTCGGGTGGGGGAGTCCAAATCCAGGAGGCAGAATCTTAAAATTCAGGAGTGAAATCTCAAAGCACTTCTTCCAGCGAAGTGCAGTAGAAATCTCGAGTTCTCTCCCCCACAAAAAAATGCCATAGATGCTGGGCACTCCCAAGACTGAGATTGATCCGATTTTTGTCAGTTCAGGATATTAACGGATATGGATCAAAAAGGTGCGTCATTGGAGCTGGGGTACATGTGACATTATGTGAAATGTTCAAAATTCAAAGGGTTAATGTAACATCATAATTAACCACTAGATGGAGCTAGATGCAGAACTATATAAAGCACTGACTCACAGGCTTCTGGGAGAAGGCTGGAGAGAAGAGCATAGGAGAGGTTTAGAGAGGGCAGTTTTAGATAGAGTGTAGAGACTGGTGGTTAGTTGAGTGCAGATTGTTGATTACTAGACTATTGCTTGCTATAGGAGTAAGTGGTCAAGCTTTAATAAGTATTGTAATAAACATTGACTTTGTTAATGAACTTAGCTTTTGTGGTCTTTGTGAACACGACGACATCCATTCTGATAATAAGAATCACAAAGAACACCACAGTACAAATCGCTGGTGACCTGATTGAAGGGTGTAACATGCTCAATTGAGACTGAAGGACCAACTCTGTTATTGCTTGAAATATGGAGCCAGACTCTGGTTCAAGGCTTTGGTTTCTGCAAACCGGTTCAATGTTCATTTCAAATAGTATTTATGACATTCGGTTGATGAATTATTGTACCAGAAGCTGGGGTTCAAAGATATTGCAGTACCATCTTGATTGAATAGAAGCAATATACCAATGCAAATATCATAACTAACAGCATGAGTGAGTGAAAGAGGCAGACACACACACAAACACACAAACACTACTGTAGCCACTGATAAATATCGAGATATCTGTAAGTTTACAAAGGTCTCATGTCTGTCAAACTCCATAGTACCGCGCTTTGTTGCAAATAGAACTACTATCTATCATAAAAAAGTGACGGAAAGCCACATACTTCATCCCCCAGTCGGAAATTTACAAGCAATCTGTTTGACCTGAGAAATTTACAAGCAGCTATAACTACTTGGATTACAAGGGAAACTGCTCAAGCATTGGCTGTAAAAGAAAATGACTGACCACATCAGCTGTTAAATCCTGAACTGGCCTCTGAGCACAACTAACAGTCAGCAAACAGCCCAAAGAACAAGCAGAGGGAGCCCTTCTGAAGCAGCTCCGCATTCTGAATTGTTCTTTGGCCTTCCCCATGATTCTCAATAGTTTAGAATTGTTGCTAAATATTAACATTCTCACATTATTCCAGCCAAAATACAAGAATATTCACACAACACAATCATTAAATACATTTATAGTATGCACGTGTGTGTGTATGTGTATGTGTGAGTGTGTGTATGCGTGAGTGTGTGCGCGTGTGAGTGTGTATGTGTGTGAGTGTGTGTGAGTGAGTCCATGTGTGTGTGTGTGTGTGCATGTGCATCTGTGTGTGTGTGTGTGAGTGTGTGTATGCTTGAATGTGTGCGTGTGAGTGTGTATGTGTGTGAGTGTGTTTGTGAGTGTGTGTGAGTATATGTGTGTGAGTGCGTGTGTGTGAGTGTGTGTGAGTATATGTGTGTGTGTGAGTATATGCGTGAGTGTGTGTGAGTATATGTGTGAGTGTGAGTGTGTGTGCGTGTGAGTGTGTGTGTGTGTGTGTATATGTGTGAGTGTGTGTGAGTATATGTGTGAGTGTGAGTGTGTGTGTGTGTGTGTGTATATGTGTGAGTGTGTGTGAGTATATGTGTGAGTGTGAGTGTGTGTGCGTGTGAGTGAGTGTGTGTGTGTGAGTATATGTGTGAGTGTGTGTGAGTATATGTGTGAGTGTGAGTGTGTGTGAGTGTGTGTGTGTGAGTATATGTGTGAGTGTGAGTGTGTGTGTGTGTGAGTGTGTGAGTGTGTGTGTGAGTATATGTGTGAGTGTGAGTGTGTGTGTGAGTATATGTGTGTGCATGTTTGTGTGAGTCTCTGTGTGTGTGTGTGTGAGTGTGAGTGTGTGCGAGTGTGAGTGTGTGCATGTGTGTGTGAGTCTGTGTGTGTGTATGTATGTGTGTGAGTGAGTGTGTGTGAGAGTTTGTGTATGTGTGTGAGTGTGTGTGTGTGAGAGTGTGAGTGTGTGTGTGTGTGTGTTTGTGTGTTAGAAATGGTCTTTGTTCATCGCTCAACGTCACAGAAACAGACTACTTAGGCTTCACCACCTTTGCTGTTTCTGGGAGTTTACTGTGTGAAAATTGGCTGATATTTTTCTACGTGGCAGCAGTGACTGGACCAAAAAGACTCCATTGGCTACACGGTGCTGGGAATGGTGTGCTCTTCAATGGTGTAATATAAATGGAGGTCAGTGAGAAACGCGGTTTTGAACTCTCACAGGGAACTCAATACCCACCACTTGTGAAAACTGGCCATCATCCCCCACTTAGTGCAATTAGTGCTCCACCCACCTGACCCTCCAAGCATCTGATTGGCCCGACCCGGGGCTCAGCTGAGCCCTGCAATCACAGGGGAGCTGTATTTAAACGGTTCCTCGGCGCTCAAGGCCAGACAAGCCTGGGGGGTGGCCACTAGGAGAGCAGCACCACGATCTTTAGAAGGTGACCCAACAGGATGAGAGGCGATCCACCATCCACACGCATGTTGACAGGAGACCACCCCAGGTAGTGTTACCATCCTCACCTGGGGGGCGCTGGCAGCTGCACTCGGTGCCGGCAGTATAATAATAATAATCTTTATTATTGTCACAAGTAGGCTTACATTAACACCACAATGGAGTTACTGTGAAAATCCCCTAGTCGCCACATTCCGGCGCCTGTTCGGGTACACGGAGGGAGAATTCAGAATGTCCAATTCACCTAACAGCACGGGCGCGATTCTCCGCTGCCCACGACGGGTCAGAGAATAGCGGGAGGGCCTTCCCGACAATTTTCACGGCCTCCCGCTATTCTCTCCCCCCCCCCCCCCCCCCGGCCGCCCCCCGACACGAATCGCTGCTCGCCGTTTTTTGGGGGTGTACGACTGTACGTTACGGGAGGCTACCATTAGTGGGTTTGCGAGTTGCCTGGTCGCCGCAAGGCCGAGCGTACCCCTTTCTAATAGGCGCTGGCTGATGTACGCCGACCCCATGCCCGTAACAAAAGCGTCCCTGATTAAAAGCTCTGTATGTTCGACAGCCGAAACTGCCTGGCAGTCACAGTTCCTCGCCAGGATGTGCAGGGCACGCCAGAAATCGTTTAATGATTCACCGGGGAGTTGCTGCCGCGTGGACAGGAGGTGCCTGGCGTAGAGTTTGTTGATCGGCCGGATATAGTGTACTTTCAGAAGCTCCATAGCTTCAGGGTAAGTGGGTGCATCCCGGATAAGGGGAAAAATCTGTGAGCTCACCCGTGAGTACAGGGTCTGGAGCTTCTGTGCGTCCGAAGGTTGTTTGGTCGATGATCCGAGGTAGCTTTCGAAGCAAGCTAGCCAGTGGTCGAAGGCCGATATGGCGTTGGCTGCTTGAGGGTGCAGCTGTAGGCGATCTGGCTTGATGTGAAGAACCATCACTGTAATATCTCTGCTTAATAAATTGATGCACTATCAATTACGACGAGACAAGAATAGAGAGTAATCGAGGTTTTATTCAGCAGAGATGTGTGGCCTCCTGCAGCTGCTACCAGAATGGGAGCAGCTCGGTGTGCACACACATTTATACTCCGCCTATTGGGCGGAGCCAGCAGGCAGAGGTCTACCCCCGTACCAGCCTTACCGTATTACTTCTAATAACCACTATTATACAATCAGTGGTGACTACCACACAGTCCTTCTGAATCCCCCCTTTCTGATACTGGCGCATCACAGGAGCAACTTGCAGAACAGGGTGATGCGGCCGCACCAGTCACACCCAGAAGTCGGTCAGGTCCCTCCAGGTCCAGGCCCTCCAGAGGACGGATGCCAAGGGCATGCAGGCCAGAGGGAGCGGAAGGCAACAGGCCACTTCCACATCTGATTTTTTTTTTAAATGCATTTTATTCAAACTTGCATCAAAGTAGGTTACAGCAAATAAACACCTCGGGAAACATTCTTCCCAACAATCAACTATACAGTTTGTACAAATTTTTCTCCTATTTCACCCCCCCCCCCCCTCCAAACACCAAACCCCCCCCCCCCCCCCCGGTGTGACGAACAGCTCCTCAAACACGGTCACAAACATCCCCCACCTTTTCTCAAACTCCCCTACTGAGCCCCTTAACTCATACTTTATCTTCTCTAACCGCAGGAAGTCATACAGGTCACCCAACCATGCTGCTACCCCCGGTGGCGATGCCGACCGCCACTCCAGCAAAATTTGTCGACGTGCAATCAGAGAGGCGAAGGCCAAGACATCGGCCTTCCTCCCCTCCATGAGCTCCGGCTTCTCTGAAACCCCAAATATCGCCACCAAAGGGTCCAGGTCCACTCCCTCCTCCACTATCCTGGCTAAGACCGCGAACATTCCCGCCCAGAATCTTCCCAATTTTTCACAACCCCAAAACATGTGCACATGATTCGCTGGCCCCCGCCCACACCTCTCACACTCATCTGCTACCCCCTGAAAGAACCCACTCATTCTCGCCCGAGTCACATGCACCCTGTGCACCACCTTAAACTGTATCAAGGCTCAACCTTGCACAAGAGGAGGCTCCGTTTACCCTTCGCAGTGCCTCAATTGATCTCCATTCCCAACTCCGCTTCCCATTTTTCCTTGATCTTCATCACCCGCTCACCTCCCTCCTCCCCCAGCCACTTATATATATCCCCAATTCCTCCTTCCCCTTCCACAGCCGGAAGCAGCAGTCGCTCCAACAGGGTGTATCCCGGCAATATAGGGAACCCCTTCCAGACCGTTCATGCAAAGTCCCTAACCTGTAAACACCTGAACTCACTACCCCTCGGCAGTTCTACCCTCTCCCTTAGCTCCTCCAGACTGGCGAACCCTTCCTCCAAATACAAATCCCTCACCTTGACCGGCCCCACTTTCCTCCACTTCCTGTGTACACTATCCATCCCCCCGGCTGAAACTCATGATTCTCGCACAGCGGCGTTAGCACCGACAACCCTTCCACCCTAAAATGCCTCCTCAGTTGATTCCATATCTTCTCCATGGACTGCACCACTGGGCTCCCTGAATACCTACTCGGAGCCATTGGCAATGCTGCCATCACCATAGCCCTCAAACTAGACCCCTTACAATATTCCTCCTCCAACCTAACCCACTCTACCCCTTCTCCTTCCCACCACCGCACCTTGTCCACATTCGCCGCCCAATAACAATGAAGCAAGTTTGGCAACGCCAACCCCCCCCTGCTGCCTCTGCCTCTGTAGCAGGGCCCTTCCCACCCTCGGCACCTTCCCCGCCCATACAAAGTCAGAGATGATTGTGTCCACTTTCCGAAAAAAGGCCTTTGGTATAAAGATCGGGAGAGCCTGAAAGATAAACAAGAACCTCGGCAGAATATTCATTTTCACCACTTGGACCCTCCCTGCCAACGTTAAGTGCAGTGTATCCCACCTCTGAAGGTCCTCCCTGGCCTCCTCCACCAGCTTCGTTAAGTTCCACTTATGGAGCCCCGTCCATTCCCTTGCTACCTGAATCCCCAAGTATCAAAATCTATCCCTCGCTACCGTAAATGGCATCCCCCCTAAATTAGCCCGCTGTGCCAGCTCATTCACCCGGAATATCTCACTTTTCCTTACATTCAGCTTGTATCCCGAGAACTCTCCAAACCTCCCCAACAGGTCCATAATCCTTCCCATACTCTCCAACGGATCCGAAACATACAGCAAGAGGTCATCGGCATAGAGCGACACCCGATGCTCCCTCTGTCCCCTTATTATCCCCGGCCATTCTGCCGACCCCCTGAGAGCCATCGCCAACGGCTCTATGGCCAGCGTGAACAGCAGCGGCGACCCCGGGCATCCCTGCCCTGTACCCCTGTAAGTCAAAGCTTTGTGAGCTCATATCATCCGTCCTCACCCTCGCTCTTGGCGCCACATACAGCAACCGCACCCATGCCACAAATCTCGGCCCAAACCCAAACCTTCCCAAAACTTCGAACAAGTACCACCACTCCACCCGATCAAATGCTTTCTCTGCGTCCATGGACACCACCACCTCCGGTACCAGAGCTCTAGACGGATTCATCACCACATTCAAAAGCTGTCTTATATTACTCGCGAGCTACCTGCCCTTCACGAAGCCTGTTTGATCTTCTGCAACCACCCCCAGGACACAATCCACCATCCTCCCCACCAACAACTTAGCCAATACTTTCACATCCGTGTTCAATAGTGATATGGGTCTATACGACCCACATTCCCGTACCAGCCTCCCCAAACAGGCGCAGGAATGTGGGACTAGGGGCTTTTCACAGTAACTTCATTGAAGCCTGCTCGTGACAATAAGCGATTTTCATTCATTTCATTCCACCGGATCCTTCCCTTTTTTTGAGATTAGTGTGATTACTGCCTGCTTCACCATCACCGGCAACAGTGAGGTGCCGCACTGTCTCTTTGTTCAGCCAGAGTCTTCGGTAGCACATGGTGTCCGATAGTTCCAGGAACGACATGCAGTTCCTGTAAACCACAGGTCTCCTTCTCCGCGTCTCCTACCTGCCCTGCTCTTCAGACTGATGGACGGCCGGGTCTCAAGCCTGACCAGCGGCCTCCTGTTCCCCTGGCACAGACCCCGCCCTGAGCTGGGCTTCTTGGAGTTGGCATTGTCTGTTCGTCTCCAGCGTTGTAATTATAATTATTGCCAGTTCCATTGGCTCCACACCGAGGCAAATCGGTAATCTGGGAGGAAGAGACAGTCAGTTAGCGACACCCAACCCCCCCAACACCCCAAATGGTCTATCCTACATCGTTTCCGGAAACCAGCGCTACCTCAATTCTCTGCCATCCATCAGACTTCATCGCTTTACTGGCCATGGTCACATCCCACTCTCTTCAGAGTCGCCTCTGGGCTAGTCTCTGGTTGTCCCTCCCTTAATATCAGCAGCAGTGGGGTTCATCGTGTGTTGGGGCAAATGAACGCCCGTGTGAACCTTGAGGACCAGGCGGTCCGCCAGGACATTCGGGTGGTCGCAGTTGTGAGACCCGACACTGACCCTCCCGATGCCCTGCGCCCAACCATCCTCCCTTGACACTTCCGCCTTCAACATCTCGCCCTAACTGTGAGGCTGTGGGCAGCTGACATTGTTAAGGGTCAAATGATGATGGGCAATTAGTTGGATAAGCAAGACTTGTCATAATATACACCAGTATATCATGGTGCAGACACACACTGATGGACACACACAGCGACCAATCAACATGTACAAACACTGCAGCCAATCACCAGTTAGAATACACACACTATAAAGGCAGAGGGCACCACGGTTCCCGCTCATTCTGGGTGCTGCCTCTGAGTGTAATAAGAACTCATCCAGCCCAGTACAGACTCACACCGCGTGCTGAGAGAACCAACTGGTTCGGACAAGGCTTAGGTCTCTAGTTTAAGTTAGCATCATTTAGACCCACAGTCATCGTGTGTTAGTTAGTTAGAAGTTAGTTAATAAAATTGAGTTGAACCTTCATCAGTGTTGGAAGTGTCTGTTCATCTCTCAAGTCTACACTAGCCAACACTTCAAGACTCTCAGGACTTAGTCATCCCGTTTTCTAATTGCTGTCATGCCTTAAAACCTAACACTCCTGGGCAGCCACTGCATTATCTCTGAGTGAATGGGTAGCGGAATGGGGATTCTCGCCGCTGCAAATCCCACTTTTGGCCTTGCGGGATATTTTCCAACCTCTCCGGGATTTTCACCCACGGTTTACAGACCAGCCGTACCAGCCCCCTCGAACAGGTGGCGGAATGTGGCGACTAGGGGGTTTTCACAGTAACTTCATTGAAGCCTACTCGTGACAATAAGGGATTTTTCACAGACCTGCAAAACCACGCCCAGTTTCCCCAGCATGCATTAATGTCACTGTAGAGGATGGACTGTGTGCTAGAGTATGCCACCTCTTACTCACATTTTAAAATGTTTTGTTTGCAATCTACCTCTCTAATCATAAACAGTTGCAATACATGAATAGGAAATAGTAGCAGCAAGTAATGAAAAGAGTACCGGAATCCACATTTCCTTTTCGCCCTATCAAATTCTTAAACGCCTGAATCAGATCAACACTCACTCTGCTGGACTCAAGGAAACACAATCCAAGTTTGTTTTAAATAAATTTAGGGGATCCAAGTATTTTTCTTCCAGCTAAGGGGCAACATAGCGTGGCCAATCCACACACTCTGCACTTCTATTGGGTTGTGGAGGTGAGACCCACGCAGACACCGGGAGAACGTGCAAACTCCACATGGACAATGACCCGGGGCCGGGATCGAACCTGGGAACTCGGCGCCGTGAGGCAGCAGTGCTAACCACTGCACCACCGTGCCGCCCAACACAATCCAAATTAATGCAAACTGACTCCTAATAATTTACGTGAGGGAAATGCTACTTCATATATTTTCCAGGAACCAATCGTAAGCACTCATTTAACTCCTGTCTCTGGATAAGTCCAGGTTTATTTCCAAATCATTTCACAAGAGATGGAAGCTTCTACATTTCTTCCATCTTCTCAGCTTGTAAACAGCAGAAGCAACATCCACACATATCTGCATATCCACTATATGTGTAGACATTGGTATTTTTGTGCGTGCGCGTCCACTTCTTAATATGTGGTTCCTATTCTTGCAAGCTGTGAGCGAAGCTGAGGTATAAGAAATTTAGATCAAGTTTTTCAAAACCTACAGACGACTAAAATAAGATATCTACAAATTTGGGGACAATATAGAAATAAATGTAAAGATTTATGGTTTTGTAACTGTCGGAGAGAACTTGGAGACATGGAATAATATAGATGTCTGGGTGAAGTTCATGAAGGTAATCAAAATAGCCGGAAGTATTGTTCAATATCTCCTGCGAGTGCACAGAAATAGCAAAACCTTGTCCAACGCAAAAGAGCGGTCAGTCTTTTTGGTCAGTGCTTAGTTTTGTTTGCAGAAGAATACTGATGTGTTAGGCAGGCTGGGTCAATGTGGACTGCACTTGATGCAGTGTAGTGAGAGACAGACCTCCAACACTTGATAAGATGCAACACGATTTTATTTAACGTCTTAACTACTATACATGTTCAACTGTGGGTTAACACTATACTGACTTGACTGGAGACCTAGTACTAGCCTGACCAGACTTACTAGCTACCGCATGGTGTTTGCACTTGCTAGCTCGTGGACTCTGACTGTCTCAGTGGCTGGGTCCCGAGAGAGAGGGAAACCTGGTGCCCTCTGGCTTTATAGTGGTCATGCCCTGTCTGGTGATTGGCTGCTGTGTTCTGTGTGCTTACTGGTCATCCTGTGTGTCAATCACTGCCTGTCTGCACTCCATTATATACATAGATGTATATTACGACAAATACTACTTTGAAAACTGAAGATTTAGATTTCTAAATGGTTATTCAACAACTATGAGAATCTTTGGGTGAAGTTAGTTCAATCTTTCACTTTCCCAACCAATACAGCAGTGGTTTTAATTACAAAATAACATCAAGTGTACAAAATATAGAGGAAACAATATAAATAAGACCCCTGATTGGGTAAATACTGCTCTTCGCTGCTTGCAGATCCTGATTAAATCCAGGCACAATTGAACATTATGGTCACAGGTATTAGAGGTGATTTTTATAAACTTCAACATAATGGTATTCAAATAAGGAATATTTTTTAAAATAAATTTAGAATATCCAATTCATTTTTTTCAATTAAGGGGCAATTTAACGTGGACAATCCACCTAACCTGTACATCTTTGGGTTGTGGGGGCGAAACCCACGCAGACACGGGGAGAATGTGCAAGCTCCACACGGACAGTGACCCAGGGCCGGGATTCGAACCCGGGTCCTCAGCGCCATAGGCAGCAATGCTAACCACTGTGCCACCGTGCCGCCCAAATAAGGAATATGTGAATTAATTATCGTTTCTCCATTTCTCGACATTTTTGCGTCTTGTCATTACAATTTCAGGTAGTCCAAAGTATTATTTCTCAGTCACTAATTTGCCGTTGCTGTAGACTATCTCCTCTGATCTAGAAGCCAGGTATTTATCAATAACCTGCTCGATGCAGGTTTCATGACCTTGAAACTTAATGACCGCTATTTGCAGTTACCTTCTTAGTGGATTACCTATGATGTGGCTTTTCAGAATTGGTGAAATATTAATTTTGGACTGGAAATTTCACAGACAATGTTTACATTTAGGATAATAACACATTTGAATTCTGCCACACTGAACAACCTTAGCTACAATAAATAAAAAGCCATTAAAATTACCCAATTTGGTAACTTCTGTAAAAACTTATTTTGATGAAAAGAATCTTATGATGAGAAACTGCTGCCAAATTCATCTTCTTGGATCTTTGCAGTCTTGAAATGAAGTTGGATTTGTATCTAACGCTGCTTCAACTTTATAGGGTCCTTAATTCTCAGAGGTCTCGGAAAGACCAAGGAACTGATCATCGACTTCAGGAAGCGCAGCACGACACACACTCCCGTCTGCATTAATGGCTCCGAAGATCGGAGATGGTCGATAGCTTAAAGTTCCTGGGGGTCACCATCACCAACAGTCTGTCCTGGTCCACTCACGGTGATGCAATAGTTAAGAAAGCCCAACAACGTCTCTACTTCCTACAGAAGCAAGAGAAATTTGGCATGTTTGCATCGACTCTCACAAATTTCTACAAATGTGCGATAGAGAGCATCCTATCCGGCTGCATCACAGCCTGGTATGGCAACTGCTCGGCCCAAGATCGTAAGAAACTGCAGAATGTGGTGAACTCAGCCCAACGCATCACACAAGCTTGCCACCCCCACATTGATTCGTGTAGACCTCCCGCTGCCTCAGGAAGGGAGACAGCATTATCAGAGACCCCTCCCACCCAGGCATTGCCTTCTTCCAGATCCGTCCATCAGGCAGAAGGTACAGAAGTCTGAAGACCCGCACATTCAGACATAGGAACAGCTTTTTCCCCACAGCTACAAGACTCCTCAACGACTCCCCCTCGGACTGATCTGTTCCCTGTAAGAACACTATTCATGACGCCCTATGCTGCTCTTGCTCATGTATTTGCTTTGTTTGGCCCCCTTGTTCCGCACTATAACTCGTGAATGGTCACTATCATTGACAAGTTAAAGTCACGGAGATTAACTCAAATTTGCAACGCTTCTGTTGCGTTTTGCCAAGGTGAGCAGTGGATATTGAACATGCCTCAATTGAGCAACAAAATAAATTCAATAGAATACACATTTAGACAGAGCCTTCAGCATTGGAAAACACCCCAATGTCCAAGATGCGTCTAACCTTACAGTTTACTACCAGAATATCCAATCTACTGGTCTAGCATTAGTCAGCAGACACCCAATCAAAGTTTATGGATAATTGACTCAAAGCCAGCTCCAGATCTTCCGGCTGACGATTCAGAAACAGTGATTAATTTGTTCAGTTGGCATTCTCTTACCCTTCCTAATAAACCCATGGAATGCAATACTCCGTACTAGGTGCTTTTTCAGCATCATGTTGATGCTTTTGGACTTCCACATGTTGTTTATCCACTTGCCATGCCTCTTACTGTGGCTAATCGAATCTGGATTTCATTCTTGGCTACAACGTTGGTTATGTCCAATACAGTCATTACTGTGGAGTACTGCATTCTATGGATGTGAGAGTTGGACTCTGGGAATAGGGGTGAGAGGCGGTCCATTGTATTGTGCAGGAGGGCATGCCAGACGTAGCACCAGACATGTCATGGAATCATAGAATTTACAGTGCAGAAGGAGGACATTCGGCCCATTGAGTCTGCACCGGTCCTTGGTAAGAGCTCCCTACTTAAGCCCACACCTCCAACCTTTCCCCATAACCCAACCTAACCTTTTTGGACACTATGGACAATTTAGCATGACCAATCCACCTAACCTGCTCATCTCTGGACTGTGGGAGGAAACCGGAGCACCCGGAGGAAACCCACGCACACACGGGGAGAAAGTGCAAACTCCACACAGTCAGCCACCCGAGGCCGGTATCGAACTCGGGTCCCTGGCGCTGTGAGGCAGCAACGCCAACCACCGTGTCACCACGCCACCCCAAAGACATAGAAACCGCTGCATTTGCTGCCGCTGCAGCTGCAGGAGGCCGCACTTACACCAATGCAGTCACAGTGGCTGCAATTGCACTGCCTGCATCATTCCAGGTGCATAACCACGACGATGGCATCAGCAACACCGACTGCCTGTTTCAGCTGAGGTGGCAGGAGATGCAGTGCATTTGTAAAGTTACAGGACAAGTATGATACCTGTGCTAAACTAACTACACAGCTAAAAATGAGGTGTTAATTGGGTAAAGCTACAACACAGGACTATTTGTGTCCCAGAGAGGTTTAAGCAGCAAGTGATAGGCAGAGCTAAGCAATCCTACAACCAACAAATCGGATCTAAACTCTGCAGGCCTGCCACATCCAGCCAAGAATGGTGGTGGGCAATTGAACAACTCACTGGAGGAGGAGGCTCCACCAAATATCCCCATCCCCAGTGAGAGGGAAGCCCAGTACATTAGAGCAATTAAGGCTTAAGCATTTGCAACCATCTTCAGCCAGGAGTGAGGAGTGGGATGATCCATCTGTAACAATCTTTATTGTCACAAGTAGGCTTACATTAACACTGCAATGAAGTTACTGTGAAAATCCCCTCGTCGCCACATTCTGGCGCCTGTTCGGGTGCACAGAGGGAGAATTCAGAATGTCCAATTTACCTAACAAGCACGTCTTTTGGGACTCGTGGGAGGAAACCGGAGCACCCGGAGGAAACCCACGCAGATACAGGGAGAACGTGCGGACTCCACACAGAGAGTGTGACCCAAGTCAGAAATCAAACCCGGGTCTCTGGCGCTGTGAAGCAACAGTGCTAACCATTGTGCTTCACGGCCTCCTCCAGAGATCCCTGGCATCACAGGTGTGAGTCTTCGGCCAATTTGACCACACTATGTGATATCAAGAAATGGTTACGAAGGGCATGGGCCCTGATGATATCCCAGCAATAGTGCTGAAAACCTGAGCTGCAGAACTAACCTAGCCCCTTGGCCCCTAGCCAAGCTTTTCCAGTACAACTACAACATTGGCATCTACCCGGCAATGAGGGAAATTGCTAAGGTGTGTCCTGTCCACAAAAACAGGACAAATCCAAGAAATTCCTACCTCTACTCTCAGTCATTAGTAAAGTGCTGGAAGTGGTCATCAACAGTGCCGGCAAGCAGCACTTACTGAGCAATAACCTGCTCACTGACACTCAGCTCCTGACCTCATTACAGTCTTCGTCCAAACATGGTCAAAATAGTTGAACTCAGGAGGTGAAGTGAGGGTGACTGTCCTTGATATCAAGGCAGCATTTCACTAAGTGTGGCATCAAGGAGTCTGAGAAAACCTGGAGTCAATGAGAATCGGGGGTGGGGTGGGGGGGGGGGGGGGTGGGGGGGCGGGGGGAGAGTCTCTGCTGAATGGTGTCATACCGAGCACAAAGGAAGATGGTTGTGGTTGATTGATGTCATCAGGTTTCACTTTGAGATCAGACCTGCCCAGTATTAACATCAGTTGGGGTCATAATATTTATTTGGCTTGTTCAAACGTTGTGTTCTGCTAATAGATCTTGAGGACCATTTACTTGTTTACAGATAGCGAGCTAATGGAATATTGTTTGTTTGAAGGGCCTCTGGGTGTAGATAATTTATGAGGGCTATTGTGTTTGGTCCGGGCTAAACAAGTTAAGGGTCACCTTGTAAGAAAAGACAAAAGAATGCCTCATGCTTTGAGTACCGATAATTTGGTTAATGGGAGGAGCCAGGTCTGTCTGAAACGTCAGTTGGTCCTAGAACTCTCACCTAAATAGAGCTGTTTCAGTTTGGTCCTGAAAGGTTCTCTTCCCAAAGATTCTGCACAGAGAAAAGCAACTAGAAACCTGGTTGTTAAATTTATTCATGAGTGGTATATGAAATATATTGGAATATGGCGGCAGGTTTAAGAAGTAAGTTAAGATTTTCTCTGTTACTTAAGAACTGTTGTACTCCTTTGTTGCTGATGTGGTTAATTCTGTGTTCAAATTAAAGTTTGTTTTAACATAAAACATACTTATGGGTCAGTGTTATCACTCCTGTGGTACAATAACATTTCTTTGCAGTTTCACAAATTGCAAACAGTTGGGTTCTTGTCCGGGTTTCTAACATAATTGGGAACTCGTCCGAGATCCTAACAATAATCTTGGGTGTGTAGTCACTGCTGTAATGTAGGGACAGTTTTGAGCCGAGATTGTGCTGTGATAATGATGATGAAACTGTTAACATGCACCATCATTACTCCACTTGACAGCAATTGAAATTAACAGCAACATCTGGAGTCCAGACATGTGCAGAATGACATGCAAATCCAGAAGTTGCTGTCATAGTCTATGCTGCTCCCAAGTGTAATGTAGAGGTTCCCAAAGACCACTATCTCTCTTGAAATCATGAACTGGTATGAAGGGCAGCAAGGTGGCACAATGGTTAGCACTGCTGCATCACGGCGCCAAGGTCCCAGGTTCGATCCCGGCTCCGGGTCACTGTTTGTGTGGAGTTTGCACATTCTCCCCGTGTTAGCATGGGTTTCGCCCCCACCACCCAAAGATGTACAGATTGGTGGATTGGCCACGCTAAATTGCCCCTGAATTGAAAAAAATCAATTGGGTACTCTTAAAAAAAAAATGTTAATAAATTGGTATGAAATCCCATGCTGATGCAGTTAGTGACCCTGTACAAATCCTGGTAGCATGTAATTTAAGTGCATGGACTGCACAAATGTTTTTTAAAATTTCCTCTATTCCACCATCATCAAAACTGTATGAGCTATCAAATAAGAAAAACTCCAAGATCTCCATTTTCAGAGACTGTTCACTGCCAATGCCCCAGGTGTCTGCCCTGGGTGGGGCCTTAGCTCCTCAGCTCAGAATGCACCAGGTGTCTGCCCTGGGCGGGGCCTTAGCTCCTCAGCTCAGAATGCACCAGGTGTCTGCCCTGGGCGGGGCCTTAGCTCCTCAGCTCAGAATGCACCAGGTGTCTGCCCTGGGTGGGGCCTTAGCTCCTCAGCTCAGAATGCACCAGGTGTCTGCCCTGGGTGGGGCCTTAGCTCCTCAGCTCGGAATGCACCAGGCACGTTCAGGTTTGTCCTGTTCCCCCCTCTGTCCATGAGGCTTCTCAGACTCAAGATGCTGTTGATGAGTCTGACTATGTCCCAAATTCCCTTCCTGACTCTCCATCCACCCTCAGAAACTTTAAGCTGCCCTTGGTTCCTGCCCCATCGCTACTCACGAGTCCAGGCTTTGTCCTGGCTATTTCCTCGCCTCACAGGATCTGGCTCAGGTCCTCTTGTCAAGGACACTGCCCCCTGCATGGAGCAGCCCGCTGGGGGCTGACTGGCCTCCCTGCTCGGTGCTTTCTTCCATCATTGCCACCTGCTACCTGAGGCCCGACTACACACTGGACAAATCGCTCTCACTCCCACACACGTGTACCCCATCGCTCTCACTCCCACACACGTGTACCCCATCGCTCTCACTCCCACACACGTGTACCCCATCGCTCTCACTCCCACACACGTGCACCCCATCGCTCTCACTCCCACACACGTGCACCCCATCGCTCTCACTCCCACACACGTGTACCCCATCGCTCTCACTCCCACACACGTGTACCCCATCGCTCTCACTCCCACACACGAGTACCCCATCGCTCTCACTCCCACACATGTGCACCCCATCGCTCTCACTCCCACACACGTGTACCTCATCGCTCTCACTCCCACACACGTGTACCCCATCGCTCTCACTCCCACACACGTGCACCCCATCGCTCTCACTCCCACACACGTGTACCCCATCGCTCTCACTCCCACACACGTGCACCCCATCGCTCTCACTCCCACACACGTGCACCCCATCGCTCTCACTCCCACACACGTGTACCCCATCGCTCTCATTCCCACACACGTGTACCCCATCGCCCTCACTCCCACACACGTGCACCCCATCGCTCTCACTCCCACACACGTGTACCCCATTGCCCTCACCCCCACACACGTGCACCCCATCGCTCTCACTCCCACACACGTGCACCCCATCGTTCTCGCTCCCACACACGTGCATCCCATCGTTCTCACTCCCACACATGTGCACCCCATCATTCTCACTCCCACACACGTGCACCCCATCGCTCTCACTCCCACACACGTGCACCCCATCGCTCTCACTCCCACACACGTGCACCCCATCGTTCTCACTCCCACACACGTGTACCCCATCGCCCTCACTCCCACACACGTGCACCCCATCGCTCTCACTCCCACACACGTGCACCCCATCGTTCTCACTCCCACACACGTGCACCCCATCGCTCTCACTCCCACACACGTGCACCCCATCGTTCTCACTCCCACACACGTGCACCCCATCGCTCTCACTCCCACACACGTGCACCCCATCGTTCTCACTCCCACACGCAATTGAGGTCATGAAAGGACCACAATTCCCAGAAATCAAGTCATGATTTCCATCTCAGGGTTTGCTAATCGATGGAAATGTACATTGAGTGTGAGAGAAAGACCGATGCCCTCAATAATACAGAAAGGTGGCGAAAACATCCCAGTTTCATACAGAAAGCTGTGAGCAAATAGAAGAAACCTGTCTTGACTCAGACATAAGAAAGAAGCAAGAGAGGGCATCTTTAACTCAGTAACATAATCATTATGCTGCTGTGTCTGTGAACAAAGGGGAAAGGGAGCTTAAGGTAAATATTGGCTTCATGAAAGGCAAGAGGAACCTCTTGTTAATGAGGTGAGGTTTGGGGGGGTGGGGGCGATGGAGGGGTATTGTGTGCAAGATATAATGACCACTCAGGTAGATTTCAGTGAGCTAATAGCTTAAGTTGCTCTGTTGAACACTGATACGCCACATGTGAGTAAAATAACTTGCATTTACACTGCCTCTTTCACATCCTTGAAACATTCCAAATCTGTTTCACAGTCTTACTTTTTGACAGAAAGTCATTGTGATTGACAATAGCAATTAGCACATCGGGTTCCCCAAAAACTAATGAGAAAACGACCAGACAACAAAATTAACAGGAGATGGTGAAATAAAGTAAAATGTAACCAAAATACACAGTGTCAAAGTTCAGCAGTTGGTATAATTCTAATTGTTTTGTTGGAGTGATACGATTGTCAGAAATTTGCAGTTATTTTTAGCAAAGTATTTGCTTGCAATCTTATCAGATGTCTTCAAAAGGTCAGTTTTGGTTCAAAGGTTGATGGAGAATGAGTTTGAACAAAAGCTGTTTACAATATAAATCTAGTTTTTTTTGTCTATGAGTAAATTAAATAAGGAAATGTCTAATTGCTGCTTGAAGGTACACAGGAGATGATGTGGCAGTACTTAGCTCAAGCAGAATTGTTGAGAAGCAATTGGGCTCCAGCCCCAGTTCCATATACAGAAGAGGGAAATTGCTATTTTAAAAGTATCTCATAAACAGTGAACAAAAACATCAGTAAATAAACGCACTACATGATGTGATGAATTGCACAGACCAGGAATGTCCCACTTTCAGTGTCTCGTGTGTCTGCTGAATTAGCTGACTTCCCAACTTTCAGTTAACATTCCCCTTCACTTCTCCATGAATCTGTGAGATAATAATAATAATTTTTGTTATAATCTTTATTATTGTCACAAGTAGGCTTACATCAACACTGCAATGAAGTTACTGTGAAAAGCCCCTAGTCGCCACACTCCGGCGCCTGTTCGGGTACACGGAGGGAGAATTCAGAATGTCCAATTCACCTAACAAGCACGTCTTGCGGGACTTGTGGGAGGAAACCGGAGCACCCGGAGGAAACCCACACAGACACGGGGAGAACGTGCAGACTCCACACAGACAGTGACTCAATCCAGGAATCGAATCTGGGACCCTGGCGCTGTGAAGCAACAGTGCTAACCACTGTGCTATCCCGACGTGAGAAATTCAGAGATCTACCTGATACCCAAAATGTAATTTCCTTTGAACGAACTTTTAAAAATTAGAAAATGTGATGTGAGGGATAATTTTTTCACACAGCGAGTTGTTGGGGTCTGGATTGTACTCCCTTGAAGCATAGTGGAGGCAGGTTCCATTGAGGGATTCAAGAGGACATTAGATGATTATTTGAATAGAAACAATGTGCGGGGGTGGAGGGTGAATGAAAAAGGCAGGGGAATGGCACTAAGCCATCACTGTCGTTTGGAGCAGAAATGTTGGGCCAAATGACCACCTTCTGCTCTGTGACGAGCCCATGATTCTGTATTGTCAATGTTCCAACATTTCGCATTATTGTTGAGACCTGATTTCCCTCCACTTCAAATTTTGCTACCACCTTTAAAAAAAATTTTAAAATAAATTTAGAATACCCAATTGATTTTTTCCAATTAAGGGGCAATTTAGCGTGGCCAATCCACCTAGCTTGCACATTTTTGGGTTGTGGGGGCGAAACCCACGCAGACACGGGGAGAATGTGCAAACTCCACACGGACAGTGACCCAAAGCCGGGATCGAACCTGGGACCTCGGCGCCGTGAGGCAGCAGTGCTAACCCATTGACCCACCGTGCTGCCCTCTACACACCTTTCTTGATCTGGGGGATCCTCAATAGCAGCAAGCCAGTGTTCTTGTCAATGGAATGTTCAGCAAATTAATCCCAAATTTGCTTCATGTTTGGAATCTCCCATTCAGAAAAGCACCTCTGATATGGGCTTGAGGCTATTCATTCGATGTAGATGTCACAACAAATCTTTTGACCTTTACAATTGTTTCTAACTCCGTTTGCAAGTCAGATAACCAATGGTGGAATGACGAGTTATGCTTTAAAGATGTTTCTCTTCACGGCCCTGGTAAGCATTGCCCTCTGGGACTGAAATGGCAAGAATCTGTGATCTACAATTTGGCTGGGAAACCAACTTCTGCCAAGGCCAAATATCATTTTTATCTGCCTTCAACCTCATTAACAAACATAATAATAGGAACAGGAGTAGGCCTTACAGCCCCCCTACCACAACCCCACTTCCCTGCTCGATCTCACGTCCCTCGATTCTCCTAATGTCCTAAAATCTATCAATCTCAGTTTGAACGTGGTTTTGAACTATTGAGAAACCTCTCTGCCCCCAGCCAGGGTAGAAAATCGCAAAGTTTTCTAACCCACGAGTGAAACTTCTTCTCATTTCAGTCTGAAATGCCTGACCCCTTATCCTGAATCTATAACCCCTAGTTTTAGACTTCCCTGGCAGGAGAAACACCCTCATCTTTCGGCGGCAACCCTGTCATGCTGCCTAACAATGAGATACATTTCAATGAGAATTGGCCTCACGGTAGCATGGTGGTTAGCATCAATGCTTCACAGCTCCAGGGTCCCAGGTTCGATTCCCGGCTGGGTCACTGTCTGTGTGGAGTCTACACGTCCTCCCTGTGTGTGCGTGGGTTTCCTCCGGGTGCTCCGGTTTCCTCCCACAGTCCAAAGATGTGCGGGTTAGGTGGATTGGCCATGCTAAATTGCCCGTAGTGTAAGGTTAAGGGGGAAGTTGTTGGGTTACGGGTATAGGGTGGATACGTGGGTTTAAGTAGGGTGATCTTTGCTCGGCACAACATCGAGGGCCGAAGGGCCTGTTCTGTGCTGTACTGTTCTATGTTCTATGAGACCACCTCGCATTCTCTTAAATTCCAGAGAATTTGGATCCATTTGACTAAATCTCTCTATAGCCCCCTCATCTCAGGAATTAATCTGGTGAATTTCCTGTCACACTTCCAATCCAAATATATCCTTCCATAGGTAGGGAGACCCGCTCACTGGTCTCCACTAAAGATCTGTCTAATTCTTGCAAAACTTGATTTCTCTTGTATTCCAATTCCTCTGTAAGACTAGCTATCGTATAATTTGCCTTCCTAGTTTACTGTTGTACCTGCATGTTAATCGGGATGCATGCCAAGGTCCCTCTTAATATCAACACCTTCTCACCATTTCAAAAATATCCTGCTTTTTTTATTGCTTCCTATTTCCACACTGTAAGAAGTCTTACAACACCAGATTAAAGTCCAACAGGTTTGTTTCAAACACGAGCTTTTGGAGCATATTTCCACACTATACTCCATCTACCGTCCTACCAACTCACATAAACTGTTTATATCTCGATGAATTCCTGGCACAATTTTTCTGCCTTTCCCAACGGGGCTCTGTACCTTCCTCAAAGTTGGACGCATTGAACTCCTGTTACTCATGTGTGCCATTGATATAGATAGTAAATTGCTCACACTGGTCCTTGTTGCACCTGTTATGGACAGGAGAGGTAGTAATTTAAACGGATTTATTCACTCACCACCCTCTGTAAACAGAAAGGCATTTGGATTTGCTTCCATCTTTATAAGCAGTGGCATATTTTCCAACTCTTCGCTTTTGTTGTGGCCCATTTTCTATTAATAACTCCACAGCAACTCAAAATAACCTCAAAGGGACTGTCCGTGTGGAGTTTGCACATTCTCCCCGTGTCTGCGTGGGTTTCACCCCCACAACCCAAAAATGTGCACAGTAGGTGGATTGGCCACGCTAAATTGCCCCTTAATTGGAAAAAATAATTGGGTAATCTAAATTTATAAAAGAAAAAAAAAAAAAAAAATAACCTCAAAGGGTTAGTTTATTTGCACACACTTAAAACATAGAAACAAAGAAAATAGGAGCTGAAGGAGGCCATTCAGCCCTTCGAGCCGGCTCCACCATTCATTATGATCATGGCTGATCATCCAACTCAATAGCCTAATCCCGCTTTCCCCCCCCCCATATCTTTCGATCCCCTTCACTCTAACTGCTTCTTGAAAAATACAATGTTTTTACTTACTGTGGGAGTGAATTCCACAGGCTGACCATTCTCTGGGTGAAGACATTTCTTCTCATCTCTTCCCAAATGGTCTACCCCGCATCCTCAGACTGTGACCCCTGGTTCTGGACACACCCACCATCGGCAACATCCTTCCTGTCTAGTCCTGTTAGAATGTTATCGGTTTCTGGAGTTTTCTCATTCTTCTGAACTCCAATGAATACATTTTTAACCGATTCAATCTCTCCTCATACGTCAGTCGCGCCATCCCAGGAATCAGCCTGGTAAACCTTTGCTCCCTCTAGAGCAAGAACATCCTTCCTCAGATAAGGAGACCAAAACTGCACACAATATCCCAGGTGTGGCTTCACCAAGCCCTGTATAATTGCAGCAAGATATCCCTGCTCCAGTACTCCTGTACTCAAATTCTCTTGATGTGGAGATGCCGGCGTTGGACTGGGGTGAGCACAGTAAGAAGTCTTACAACACCAGGTTAAAGTCCAACAGGTTTGTTTCAAACACTATTCTCTTGCCATCTTTACTGCATGCTGTACCTGCATGCTTACCTTCAATGACTGATGTAGGGGGGAACCCAGATCTCGTTGCACATTTCCCTCTCCTAATTTATGGCCATTCAGATAACAGGCTGCCTTCTCATTTTTGCCACCAAAGTGGATGACCTCGCATTTATCCAAATTATACTGCATCTGAGATTCATTTGCCCACTCACTCAACTACTCCAAATCACACTGAAGGATCTCTGCATCCTCCTCACAGCTCACCCTCCCACCCAACTTGGTGTCTGCTGCAAATTTGGAGATATTATATTTTGTTCCCTCATCTAAATCATTAATATATATTGTGAATAGCTGGGGTCCTAGCACCAATCCCTGTGGTACCCCACTAGTCACTGCCTTCCAATTTGAAAAAGACCTGTTAATTCCTACTCTTTGTTTCTTGTCTGCCAATCAGTTTTCTATCCTTCTCAATACACTACCTCTAATCCCATGTGCTTTAATTTTACACACTAATCTCTTACGCTGGCATTTGGCAAAAGCCTTCTGAAAGTCCAAATTAACCACATCCACTGGCTCCCCCACGTTAAATCTACTAGTTACATACTCTAAGAATTCCAGTAGATTTATTAAGCATGATTTCCCCTTCATAAATCCATGCTGACTCTGTCCGATCCTGCCACTGTTATCTAAGTGCTCTGTTACCTTTGTAGGAAGTCTTACAACACCAGGTTAAAGTCCAACAGGTTTGTTTCAAATCACTAGCTTTCAGAGCATTGCTCCCTCCTCAGGTGAATGGAGCAGTACTCCGAAAGCTAGTGATTTGAAACACGCCTGTTGGACTTTAACCTGTTGTTGTAAGACTTCTTACTGTGCCCACCCCAGTCCAACGCCGACATCTCTACATCATAAAACCTTTGATAATGGATTCTAGAATTTCCCCCACTACTGACGTCAGACTGTCTGGTCTATAATTCTGTTTTCTCTCTCCCTGCCTTTTTAAATAGTGGAGTTACATTAGCTACCCTCCAATCCACAGGAGCTGTTCCAGAGTCTATAGAATCCTGGAAGAGGACAACCAATTCATCCACTATTTCTATAGCCAATTCTTTACGTACTCTAGGATTAAGATTATCAGGCCCTGGGGATTTATCAGCCTTCAATCACATCAATTTCCCCAATACTATTTCTCTACTAATAGTGATCTCCTTCAGTTCCTCCCTCTCATAAAACCCTGCGTTCCCTGACATTTCTGGTATCTGATGTGTGTCCTCATTTGTGAAGACAGAACCAAAGTATGTGTTTAATTGTTCAGCCATTTCTTTGTTCCCTATTATACATTCCCCTGTTTCTGGGCTGTAAAGGACCTCCATTTGTCTTCACAAATCTTTTTATCGTCATGTACATATAGAAACTTTTACAGTCAGTTTTTCTGTTCCCTGCCAGCTTAGTCTCGTACTCTATTTTCCCCTTCCTAATCAACCCATTGGTCCTTCTTTGCTGAATTCTAAACTACTCAGACCTATTGTTTTTCTTGACCAATCTGTATGCTTCTTCCTTGGAACTAATACTATCTCTAATTTCTCTTGTAAGCCATGGATTGGCCACCTTTCCTGTTTTACTTTTGTACCGACGGAAATAAAGAATTGTTGCAGTTTCCCCATGTGCTCCTTGAATGTTTGCCACTGCCTATCTACTGTAATCCCTTTAAGTAATGTTTCCCAATCTATCACAGCCAACTTGTGCTTCATGCCATCATAGTTTCCTTTAATAAGATTCATAACTTCAGTCTCAGAATCAACTACTTCTCTTTCCACCTTGATGAAAAAGTCTATCATATTATGGTCGCTCATCCCCAAGGGGTCTCTCTCACACAACTAGATGGCCAATTCCGTTCTGATTACACAGTACCCAATCTAGTTGGTTCCTCAAAGTATTGGTCCAGAAAACCATCCCGTATGCACTCCAGGAATTCCTCCTCTATGGTATTGTGGCTAATTTGATTTGCCCAATCTTTATGCAGATTAAAATCACCCATAATTACAGATGTTCCTTTATCGCATGCGTCTCGAATTTCCTGCTTAATGCTATTCCCAAAATTACCACTGCAGTTTTGGGGTCTATATATGATTCCCTTGGTGTTTCTCAGCTCTACCCATACAGATTCCACATTGTTGGAGCTAATATCCTTCCTCACTATTGTGTTAATTTCTTCTTTAACCACCACTGCAACTCCACCGCCTTTTCCTTCTGTCAGTTGTTCCTAAATACTGAATACCCTAGACAATCAGTTCCTATCCCTGGTCACCCTGCAGCCATGTCTCCATAATCCTGATTGTATCATTCCCATTTACGTTTATTTGGGTGATTAGTTCATCTGCGTTATTGTGAATGCTCTGCGTGTTAAGGCACAAAATCTTTAAGCTTGTCTTTTTAACATTAATTGTCTCGTTCCCAGTATTTTTCACTGTGGCGCTGATTGAATCTGGCCCTTGGTTTCTCTGCCTATCATTTTTCTTATTCCCCTTTCTTCTTTTGTTTTTGTCCTTGTTTCCTCCTCCCCTGACTCCTTGCCTAGGTTCCCATCCCCTTGCCATTTTAGTGGGAGGAGGGTCACAATGTTGCCTTCTTGTGTAGTATAGTAAAAGAGTGATAGAGAAAGGAAAGATTTACAATGCAGAGACCACAGAAAAATAGTTTCATGTGGGTCCCAGAGTCCAACGAGGTATTCCTTCATGGCGGTTGACAAACTGAAACCCAGTGCATAGAATTTACAGTGCAGAAGGAGGCCATTCAGCCCATCGAGTCTGCACGGGCTCCTAGAAAGAGCACCCTACCCAATGTTAACACCTCCACCCTATCCCCATAACCCAGTAACCCCACCCAACACTAAAGGCAATTTTGGACACTAAGGGCAATTTATCATGGCCAATCTACCTAACCTGCACATCTCTGGACTGTGGGAGGAAACCGGAGCACCCGGAGGAAACCCACGCACACACGGGGAGGATGTGCAGATTCCACACAGACAGTGGCCCAAGCCGGAATTGAACCTGGGACCCTGGAGCTGTGAAGCGATTGTGCTATCCACAATGCTACCGTGCTGCCCAGTGCTGGTCAATCCACTTTTGCGGTGGTGTTGACTTCACACAATGAGATAGGCATGCAGGGATTAATAAGTCCTTTTGGCCTTAGTACAGACCTTCCAGTAACAATGCAGGTAGGGTTAGGTGTCCAAACTGGCCCAGAGCTTCTTGACTGCAATGCCGCTAGTTAGCTGGTAAAATGACAGATTGACTTTGTAGTACAGCAAGATATTACTGGTTCCACAAATCAGAGCTCCACATCACATGACTCTTATCTCTCCACGTTGTCTTTGACAAAGAATGTGTCTCCCTCGTCTGGGTCTCAAGGATTGTTAAATGTCTCAACCATCAAGAATTGACAGGAAGGTTGCGAGGCCCTTTGTCCTATCAAATGAGCAGACTCCAGTTGGCCAGACCAGGTTATGAAATTTTGTATCACTCTCTATATTTGGTCTGTGCAGCCAACAGGGAGATGGTTGGCGTCTCTTCAGAGGTAACAAGGTTAGAACTTCTCCGATACTGCCAGGTAGCTACTTTTTGTGGCCGTTTGATTCCATTTTGGAAATAGCAATGAGCATATCTTTTCTTTTCAAATATACTGGTGAGGTCTTGGTCCCCTCACACACCAGCCAAGTTACAATCTGCAAACCTGAAAATGGCCCATTTAATCCTCCTTCCCTTTTTCTGTTAACTGATGTTGGATTCAAGCTAACATATTACCCTGAATCCTAATTTAATTTTAACAACCTTTATTGGCACCTTATCAAATGCCTTCTGAAAATATCCAACCACTAGTCATCTTTATGCTATTTACACTCTCTAATATCAAGCGTGACTTCCCTTTCATAAAATCATTGAGTTTGCCTAATCATATTGCCATTTAAGTGCTCTGTTAACATCGCCCCTAAAAAAGATTCTAGCATGTTCCCAATGACCAATGTGAGGCCAACTGACCCAGTTTCCTTTTTCTCTCTCTTTTAAATAGCAGGGTTCAAATCCAGAGATTGTTCTAGAATCCAGGAAATTCTGGAAGTTCAAAACTAATGCAGGCATCCCTTTCAAAGCCCTTGGGTGTAGGCCATCAGATCCAGGGAAGTGTCAGCTGTTAAGTCACATCAATTTCTTCAGTACCTTTTCTTTATTCATATTAATTAAGTTCCTAACTTCCAGCAGATCCTTAGTTCTCTATTAATTCTGGTATTTTTTTGTGCCTCCTATTTGAAGACAAATCCAAAGTATTTGCTTAGTGCCTTTGTCATTTTATTTTTCTCCATTTATAATTTTTCCCGTTTCGACCTCTAAGGAACTCGTGTTTACTGTTGCTGATCTTTTCCTTTTTACATACATGTTCCAATGTTTTTATATTGTTTACTAGTTTACTCTTATTCTATTTTCTCCCTCTTTCAATGTATTGGCTATGCTTTGATTTCTAAAACCCTCACAATCTTCAGGCTTACTACTCATTTATGTCATCTTTTAATATAACACTACCCTGAACTTTAGTTAACTTTAGCCATGGTTGGATCATTTTCCCATGGCATTCTTAATTCCTTAAAGGGATGCACGTTCATTGGGAATGGTGATTTATGGGCAGCACAGTGGCTGGAACTGCTGCCTCATGGCACCACGGTCCCAGGTTCAATCCCAGCTCTGGGTCACTGTCGGTGTAGATGTGCAGGGTAGGTGGATTGGCCACGTTAAATTGCCCCTTAATTGGAAAAAATAAATTGGGTACTCTAAAAGGAATGGTGATTTATTTATTTGAATGTTCACCACTGATCATCTCCTGTCATATGTTTTAATATAATTTCCCATATATTTTAGCCAATTCACTCCTCAGACTTACAACTTTGTTTAAATTAATGACCACAGTTTCGGACTTCACTTCACTCTCAAACTCACTATGAAATTTTATCATATTAAGCTGGTTTAGCTCACTAGGCTAAATCGCTGGCTTTTAAAGCAGACCAAGCAGGCCAGCAGCACGGTTCGATTCCCGTACCAGCCTGCCCGGACAGGTGCTGGAATGTGGCGACTAGGGGCTTTTCACAGTAACTTCATTGAAGCCTACTCGTGACAATAAGCGATTTTCATTTCATATTATTATCAGTCTTGCCTGATGGATTATCTGCACTTGGGTTACTATTTAACTCTGTCTCGTTACACTATGCTAGATTTTGAATAGCCTGTTTCTTCCTTGGTTTACAACTTGTGGTTCCAATAAACTGCCCCAAATGCATTCTTCAAACTCATCGTCCAAACTACTCTGCCATTATTGTAAAGTCACAGTTTCCACTGACATGAACTGACGATATGTGACTGCTCCATAGCACAACTGATTTAGTTCATCTCAACAGCTGGCTGATTGAAAGGAACACTCAAAGCTACATTTCATATTCGGTGGCATTGTTTAATGAAAATGGGAGAAAAAGACGCTCTGATGGTAGGGGAGCATGAAACCATTTTTTAATCAAATATAAACGTAGGGTGAAAAAGTGTGATCCTGACATGACTTCCAGAAGAAAAGGTACAAGAATGAAAATTTAAATAATGGAATGCAATAACGCAGTCAGTAAAAAAAGAAAAGTCATCTTGCTTTCCTCCGTGCTGTTCCAACAATAAGATTGTCCTTTGGTCTGAAAGCCACATTTGAATGTGTTCCATACAAATAAGTGGATTTTGGCTTCTCTTTTATCTTGCATGCTCCTTTTTTAGTGGCATCTTCTGAGCGTGGAATAGGGATGGGCTTCCATGGAATTGGATTGTAGTAACTTGGAGTGGGATATGAACTTCCATCGTAGTACCCTGCAGTAATATAACAGACAAATATTGTTTCGAAAGGTATGACTCAAAATAGTCGATTCTGGGCTACTCAGCTCAAATACAAATACACATGAAGCAGTGGGTTGATTAACGTTCAGGACAGAAGCAGCTGCAATGCAGTACTATAATCAAATAAAGGGCAAGAAATAATAAGTATAGAATTTTAATTTCTTTCTTCAAAAGTACCACATCAATAGTTAACAGTTCACAGAAAATTGCTGGATAAAAAGTTCTGTTTCCTTTCAGAAGTGAAAAGAGTTGGAGTTGATGCTTTGTTGTGCTCCCATGGAGCGTTAGTCTTGTACCCTTCATAGTCCTCCATAAGTTTTCAATTTCAGTAAGTTGTCAAGGAGAGATGTAGAGTGGAGGTTGAGGTGCTTCAAAACAGGAAAGGAAAAAGCCATTTAAAATAGAAAGGGCCTATTCTACATAAACACGAGTATTTCTTTCACATAGGCTTGAAATCAAAAGAAAAATCTCCCACCATATATGGTAAAAACTAGAATGCCCTCTGGTCTTCACACTGGAGGGAAATGTAAAATACAAAATGAAGTCAACCGGCAAGGGAAACCTAAACCTTCTGCATATCTTCACAAATGTTGATGGAAGCTGGAATGCATTTGTCAAACTGGAGTGCGATAAACAAGAGATGGTTCTGGTTGTTATCAACCAAACAAGGAATGACAGCACTCGGCAACACCAAAGCACGGCTATAGGGCAGGCTTACCTCCACAAAGCACAACAGCAAACAGTGTGTGCAATCAAAACCAGCTGTGAAACAAAGGCTACTGATAAGACATCATCGGGAGGATAACATGCAGATAGAACAAACTCTAAAATCTCTGCAATGTTTTTATGGAAGCTATTTGCACACATCTTGGTGCCCTCCAGGCAGCTGTCTGAAATTTGATATGCTGGAGAAACACAAAATTAAAGGAAGGTCAAAAGAATGGAAGGTGATTTTTTATTTTTATCCTGCGAGAGTAGCGATGGAGCTTTGCAGCGGACTCCCCAGAAAGTATTCTTTTCTTCACTCGATTAAAGTGGTGGTTAGTGCTGAGATCACATCAATCGCAATATGGAGCACTTTTAGAAATAAATATCAAGAAACAATGTCTGACCACGCTTTGATCAACAGTTTCAACTCGCCCAACTAATCTCAAGCTCTATTTTTATTGAATATGTTCATAAAATCCCATTGCCAGCAAAACTGAAAAATAATAAACATGTTCTTAAAGAATAAACAATATAAAATACATGGAATTCCTTTCCAGACACAAATCAAATAACTTCCAATTTTACCTCTGGCTGAATTCGGACAAGCAGGATCCAACTGGCTGTTTTAGCCAGTCATGAGACTCCCATAAGAATAATCACACAAGAAAGTAATAAGTGACTATAATTCCACATATTATGCAGATAACACACATGGAAGTGTGTTGCAAGGCAGTAACATATCTCAAGGTTGAAACCTTCAAGCTTCATTAAGTTCACTCGCATGTCCAGCAAGTCATCTCAATCTTTCAACATGAAACAATCTTGTAGCATATTCCAGACTCTGAACTGTCCTATTTAATTTGCAACATTGTCAAAAGAGTGAAAATTTTAAGATAGCAACAGCTTTTTGGAATAATAAACGGAATAAAACAGTTTACATTTTGTATCTTGCTGCAGTGCCAAAATGTTTAATGCATAGTTTAACTTGAATTTTCTAAACGCAATCCATGGTTTCAATGAGGAAATGTTTAGGCAGTAACATTTAATTTAATGAGATATAGAAAAGCGACACAAACCTGTGAGTTTACCATTAACGTAGCCAAAGCTGCTTGGAACAGTCCGAGGCCTGGTTTTGACCTTTTCTAACCACTCTTGGTAAATCTTGTCTGCCTTTTCCTTCCTCTCATGTGTTTCAGCTGTTCTCTTTTCTTCTTCATTCTGAAGATAAAGGATAAAGTCAATATTATTTGCAGCATCACATACATATTCAAATCAGATCCAACAAGACATGCAAATACTCTCCTACCTGAAGTGTCCTGATAATAATACAAGTGGAGGCTAATAACTATTTCATTCAAGATACGGAGTTAGAACAGTGCAGTTTGATAGCTTAGTACATATGATGACCAGAAACTTGATACCATTATTCAAGAAGGGAAGAAGGGATAAACCAGGAAACTACAGGCCAGTAGGTCTAACCTCAGTGGTGGGGAAACTATTGGAAGCAATTCTGAGAGACCGAATTAATCTGCATTTGGAGAGGCAGGGTTTAATCAAGAACAGCCAGCTTGGTTTTGTTAAGGGACGGTCATGTCTGACCAACTAGATTGAATTTTTAAGAATAATCTTTATCATTGTCACAAGTAGGCTTAGATTAACACTGCAATGAAGTTACTGTGAAAAGCCCCTCGTCATCACATTCCGGCGCCTGTTCAGGTACGCAGAGGGAGAATTTAGACTGTCTAATTCACCTAACAGCATGTCTTTCAGGACTTGTGGGAGGAAACCGGAGCATTTGGAGGAAATCCACGCAGACACGGGGAGAACATGCAGACGTCACACAGACAGTGACCCAAGGCGGAAATTGAACCCGGTTCTCTGGTGCTGTGAAGCAACAGTGCTAACTACTGTGCTACGGTGCGGTGCCAAGAAGTGGCCAGGTGTGCAGATGAGGGAAATACATTTGACATAGTCTACTTGGACTTCAGTAAGGCTTTGAATAAGATCCCACATGGGAGACTGATGGCGACAATAAGAGTCCATGGGATCCAAGAAAATTTGGCAAATCAGATGCAGAATTGGCCGAGTGGCAGGAAGCGGGGGTGATGGTCGAGGGGTGTTTTTCTGACTGGAAGACTGTCCAGTGGGGTCCTGAAGGGATCACTGTCGGGCCCTTGCTGTTTGTGCTTTATATAAACCGTTTAGACATGAATGTAAGAGCGTTGATCAGCAAGTTCACGAATGATATGAAAATTGCTGGGGTGGTAAATAGCGAGGAGGATATATACAGGCTGGTCAGATGGAATTAAATCCGGATAAGCGTGAGGTGATGCACTTGGACAGGACACACAAGGCAAGGAAATACATGATAATCGCCAGGAACCTGGGAAGCACCGAGGATCAGAGGGACCTTAGTGTGCATGTACACCAGTCCCTTAAGGGAGCAGAGGAGGTGGATACAGTGGGTAAGAAGGCATATGGCTTACTTGCCTTTATTAGCTGGAGCATAGAGTTTAAGAGAAGGGAGGTTATGCTGGAACTGTATAAAACTTTGGTTAGGCCACAGCTAGAGTATTGTGTGCAGTTCCGGAATCCACATTATAGAAGGAATGTGATAGCACTGGAAAGGGTGTAGAGGAGGTTTATCAGAATTTTGCCTGGGCTGGAGAGTTTTAGCTATAAGGAGACATTGGATCGACTGAGGTTGTTTTCCTTAGAGCAGAGGAGACTGAGGGGGGACATGATTGAAATGTATAATCGCTTCTCGGCCCTTTGGCTAAGATGAGCATGAGGTCAGGTGTAATGCCTGGATCTTGTATGTCTCTCTTGTGGGGACCGTAAATTGGATTCAATTTGAATTGATTTTTGGAGTAGGCAAGGAGCTAGCTTAGAGGTTTGCCCCTGTCCACACGCTGAGCTCTGGCTTTGTAACTCTGATAAAGTAATAAAAACAAAATAAAAAAAGATTGAAATGTTTAAAATTATGAGGGGCATAGATAGAGTAGACAGGAAGAAACCGTTCCTCTTGGTTGAGGGGTCAATGACCAGGGGCATAGATTTACTGTAAGGTGCAGGAGATTTGAAGAGATGCCAGGGAAAAAATTTCACCCAGAGGATGGTGGGAGTCTGGAACTTTCTGCCTGAAAGGGTGGTGGAGGCAGAGACCCTCATAGCATTTAAATGTGCACTTGCAATGCCGTAGCATACAAGGCTATGGGCGAAGAGCTGGAAAATGGGGTTAGTTAGGTGGTTGTTTTTGACCGACCCATAGACGAGATGGCTGAAGAGCCTTTCGTTTGCGCTGTAGACCTCAATGATTCTCTGCAATTGCCTTTTTTTGCTGGTTTTGAATTGTTGATTGCACATAGGAAGAGTAGTAACCATAATTAATCGTGCTGGAAAAACCGAGGACATCACATCTAACACTAGATGTGACTCCGGGATTGGACAGCACTTGCTGAGCAATTGTGAGTGCAGCAAGAGCATATGGGCAGTGTAAGTTTCTGGAAGTGTTACGATCCGCAGCAACGATCCCACAAGTAACAGTTTGCCAACCTGAAAATTATCCATATATACTGACTCCTCTTTCCTCTTAGTCAATCCTCGACACAACACAAATATATTACCCCAACATGAGCTCTTATCTTGGGCAGCAACCTTTTATATGGTACTTCACCAAATTATTTTTGAAAATCCAAATGCTCTACATCTACTGGCTGCCCTTTATTCACCTTGTTCATTATATTTAGGGCAGAACGGTAGCACAGTGGTTAGCACAGTTGCTTCACAGCTCCAGGGTCCCAGTTTCAATTCCCGGCTGGGTCACTGTCTGTGCAGCGTCTGCACGTTCTCCCTGTGTCTGCGTGGCTTTCCTCCGGGTGCTCCGGTTTCCTCCCACATTCCAAAGATGTGCAGGTTAGGTGGATTGGCCACGCTAGATTGCCCTTAAATGTCCAAAAAGGTTGGGTGGGGTTACTGCGATATTGTGAGTGTGTGGGCTTAGGTAGGGTGCTCTTTCCAAAAGAGCCAGTGCAGACTCGATGGGCTGAATGGCCTCCTTCTGCGCTGTAAATTCTATGTCAATGTCGATTCCAGTAGGTTTTACAACTGGACAGGAAGATCCCAGAAAGGAGCCTGGCTCAAAATACAGTAACTTTTATTTATTTTCAGAAAACGTGAAGGAACAGAGTCACAGGATCACTAATTAGCTTTTTTTATATAAATGTTTTTTATTGGGTTTTTGGACAAAGTATATTTACTGTCATGTACACAGAATATATAGAAGAGAAGGGCACACACAAATATACAAAAAAAAGTTATAATAAATAAAATAATAAAGTAACTGGTAAGGTATTATGCACCAGCTCAACAGCAGCAACTCTGTACAATTGGCAATATTATTTACAACACCTAGGTAAGCATCTGTTTGTGAGGGTTGGGGGGTGAGAGGTGGGGGGGAGGAGAGAGAGAGAGAGAGATCGAGAGAGAGATCGATCGATCGAATGGGCCTGGTGTTGGTGTTGTCACTTTCCCCTGATTCTTGGCTACCTGGCTATTCTTCTGCTTGTTCGTTGGCCACAAACAAGTCCTGGAACAATTGGGTGAATGGCTCCCACCTGTGGAAGCCATCGTCTGACCCTCGAATGGCGCATTTGATTTTCTCCATTTGGAGGGATTCTGGGAGGTTGGACAGCCTGTCTGCAGCTTTGGGTAGTGCTGCTGACCGCCAGCCGAACAGGATTCTATGGAGGGTGATCAGGGAGGCAAAGGCAAGGGCGTCCGTTGACCCTATGCAGTGCTTTGCTCCAGAGTCTCCACCCTATTTCAATCCTCAGGTCCTCCTCCCATTTCTTTCTTGTTGCGTCCAGTACGGTGTCGGCCCTTGCTGCCAGTCGGTCATACATGTCGCTACAGTTTCCTTTATCTAGTATGTCAGCATCCTGTAACTCTTCCAGTAATGTCTGTCGTGGCACTTGTGGGTACATCCTTGTCTCCTTTCGTAGGAAGTTTTTGAGTTGCAGATACCGTAGCTTGTTCCCCCTGGCTGGCTGGAATTTCTCTGTCAGTTCGTCCAGTGTTGCGATCCTGCTGTCCGTGTATAGGTCCCTGACTGTCAGTGTCCCTCCATCCGTCCCCACTTTTTGAAGGTGTCGTCAGTCAGCGCTGGTGTGGACCTATGGTTGTTGCAGATAGGAGCTTTTTTGGTCAGGCCAAATTGCTGGCGTAGTTGGTTATAGGACTGGAGATGGGCTATCACCAGCGGGCTGCTGGAGTGTTTTTTGGGTGGGGAAGGGAGTGCCGCCGTGGCTAGGGTCCGGAGGGAGGTTCCCATGCAGGAGGCCTCTTCCACGCGTACTCACTCGGCTTCTGGCTGCTTGATCCATACCCTTAGTGGCTCGGCCGTCGCCGCCACATGGTAGAATTGTAGGTTTGGGAGGGCTAGCCCCCCCCCAGATTTTGTAGGACCGTCTTTGGGATCCTAGCATTCTTCCCCCCCCCCCCCCCCCCCCCCCCCCCCCCGCCATACGAACGCCATGATTTGGGGCAGCACGGTAGCATTATGGATAGTACAATTGCTTCACAGCTCCAGGTCCCAGGTTCGATTCCGGCTTGGATCACTGTCTGTGCGGAGTCTGCACGTTCTCCCTGTGTGTGCGTGGGTTTCCTCCGGGTGCTCCGGTTTCCTCCCACAGTCCAAAGATGTGCAGGTTAGGTGGATTGGTCATGATAAATTGCCCTTAGTGTCCAAAATTGCCCTTAGTGTTCAAAATTGCCCTTAGTGTTGGGTGGGGTTACTGGGTTATGGGGATAGGGTGGAGGTGTTGACCTTGGGTACGGTGCTCTTTCCAAGAGCCTGTGCAGACTCGATGGGCCGAATGGCCTCCTTCTGCACTGTAAATTCTATGATAATTCTAATTCTATGATTAGTTTGTCTAGTGCTTTGAAAAAGGCCTTGGGGGTGTAGATCGGAATGGCTCTAAGTAGGAAGAGGTACCTTGGCAGTATGTTCATTTTGATCATCTGGACTCTCCCCTCGAGGGACAGTGGGAGTGTGTTCCATCTTTGCAGGTCCTTTTTTACTTCCTCTGTCAGACTGGTGAGGTTCCATTTGTGGATCCCTGTCCAGACATGGGCTATTTGGATCCCCAGGTAGCGGAATTTGTTGCGGGCTTGTTTAAATGGCAGTCCCTTTAGTGCTGCCCCCCCCCCCACACAAACTTGTGGGTGTACCGGGAAGATCTCGCTTTCGCTCATGTTGAGGTTGTAGCCCAAGAAGGCGCCAAACACTTTCAGGAGCGCGATAATTCCGTCCATGCTGCTTTGTGGGTCCGAAATGTAGAGGAGCAGGTCATCTGCATAGAGTGAGACTCTGTGCTCTCTGCCTCCCCTTCGGATCCCCCTCCTGCTTTTTGCTGCTCTGAGCTAATTGCTAATGGCTCGATTGCTAGCGAACAGCAGCGGGGACAGTGGGCATCCTTGTCTGGTGCCCCTGTGCAGCTGGAAGTATTGGGAGTTGGTGTTGTTGGTCCGTACGCTCGCCATGGGAGCGTTGTATAGGAGTTTTACCCAGGAGGTGAACCCTGTTCTAAGCCCGAATCGCTCCAGTACCTCTATGAGGTATTTCCATTCGACCCTGTCGAAGGCCTTTTCTGCGTCTAGGGAGACGATCACCTCTGGTATTCACTCCCCGGAGGGGGTCATTATCACATTCAGTAGGCACCTGATGTTCGAGGTAAGCTGTCTACCCGTCTGGTCCTCTGTGACCAGCTCTGGCACACAGTCTTCTAGCCTTTTGGCTAGGATTCTGGTCAGTATTTTGGCATCTGCGTTCAGCAGTGAGATTGGTCTGTATGACCCACATTCCGTTGGGTCTTTATCTTTCTTAGGTATCAGCAAGATTGAGGCCTGTGCTAGCGTGGGTGGCAGTGTTCCCCTAACTAGCGAGTCTGTGAACATCTCCCGCAAGTGCGGGGCCAGTGCTGATGTGCTAATTAGTTTTAACAAGAATTGTTTTTTTTTTAAACAAGAGAAGTTGAATTATGCTATAATACTCGTTTACTCCCTCCTTAGCTTAATAAATACACACAGATTTTAAAGTTAACAAAGATTACAAAGCACATCTTAACCTCAATGGTCTCAATAACACAAAGTCCCTTTAAACACACAAGTCAACACGAGTCAAAAACACCCACTCTGCTCTGAGCCCAAGTTAGTGTCTGTGGATTTCTCCTCAGAATCCCCCCAGGCTATTACCACGTGAGTTTCCAAACTCCACTCCCAGAAACAGGTTTTAAAATCATCTTTCACAATACAGCTTTCCATTAGAGGTTTGCATTCTGAAATGGAGTTCAGGCTTTCCAAATGACTCTCAAAGCTTCTGCTCCACTTTTAACAGCAAGTATCCAGGTTTTACACCACCTCCTTTAGGATTTCTCCGTCTTGACTGCTGTTCAGATTGTTCACGATTGCTTTAACTCTCCACTCCAGACTCTAGCATCAAACTTTTGATTTATCTCTGAAGTCTGCTTTCCCACTTTGAATCTGGTTACTGCAATTGTCTCTTTAACTCAGAACACTTCATTTACTCGTCCTTGAATTCTTCTGAACAATACCTTGGTCTCTGCTATCAAGTTCTCAATACATTCGTTCTAACCCAATTTAGGTCTACAAAATTATGAGGGTCATAGACAGAGTGGATAGTCAGAGGCCTTTTTCCCAGGGTAGAGGGGTCAATTAATAAGGGACATAGGTTTACGGTGCGAGGGGCAAGGTTTAGAGGCAGGTTGGTTTTTTTTTTTACACAGAGAGTAGTGAGTGCCTGGAACTCGCTGCTGGAGGAGGTGGTGGAAGCAGGGACAATAGTGACATTTAAGGGGCATCTTGACAAATACATGAATAGGATGGGAATAGAGGGATACGGACCCAGGAAGTTTCGAATATTTTGTTTAGACGGGCAGCATGGTCGGCACAGGGTTGGAGGGCCGAAGGGCCTGTTCCTGTGCTGTACTTTTCTTTGTTCTTTGTTCAATTCCCTGGTTATCTGGACAGTAACTAGTTCTTTGAAAAGCCTACCTCTTTGCAGCTCCCGTCCTGTCCAATCTTTCTCCTGGATGAGTTGAGAGATGTTCACTTCCTGGTGTCTTTCTTTAACTGCAATTGTCCCAACTATAACTAAAACTTAAACACTTTTCTAACTTACAAAGCCCCCAGTTGCTAAGCAACCACTGCTTGTTTATTTACTCTTTACATTGTAACCTCCTCCAAGCACAACAGAATCACAGTTGGAACTTAACCAACCCCCACACATACAAACACCTTTGTCCAGCAGGAATCTAACTATAGGTTTTACCTTTCCTTCCACGGAAATATTAAATTAAAGCCACTTGAAACTGTACGTTATTTCTAATGTTTACTCATACAAATATAAACCCCTTAAAACTACCTTTGTTTTCATAACAGAAGCTATATTTTACCTGCAGGAACTTGTCCTCTGCAGGCAACAGAATACGCAGTTTTTGCACATTTTTTGAATTAAACAAAAGTGTGGGGGACAATAGCTCCCTGTGCATTCACCATGACAATGCCTCGACCAATCAGAGCTGAATTGAGAGCTAATCATCACTCTTTCCTTGTGCAGTATAAATTTGTTCCCCGTGAAATTTGGTACTTTTGCGAATCTGTCCTGATGAGTGCTAGACAAAAAGCTTTGACAACATGTCTCTATTTTCAGCAGTATGTAGGTTCTGTACAACCAAGCGACTATTTACAAAATCCCATTATTAGGATCCAGCAAAAGTTGCATTCAAATTTGAATTACGGTATTTAAAGATATGAAATGTCATGGCCATAATCTGATATAATTTCACAAATTAACACTGTTTAACCACATTATTGGCAACACCATCAGAATTAAACTACTAAAAAATAATCTTAAAGCTAATCCTACCTTTTCAATCTTTTTTGTCTCCATTTTTTGCAGCTTCTTTTTCTTAAGCCAGTCCTGAAATTTTTCACTTGCTCTTTCGGCTGCAAGTCCTCTTGCTCGTTCCTTGGCTTTTTCTTCTTCCTGCAACTTGTGAAGTTTGATTTCTTTCTCCATTTTGTCCTGTATCCAATAAATTGTCCATGCAATCAGCAGATGAACAAGTTGACATAAACTTTCTATACCTGCATCAGACAGTGGTTAGCACTGCTGCCTCAGGATGCCGATAACCTGTGTTCGATCTCAGCTACGGGTCACTGTCCGTGTGAGTTTGCACATTTTCCATAACTGCATGGGTCTCACCCCCCACAACCCAAAGAATGTATCCGCGATAGTTTCCTAGAACAGTATGTAATGGAACCTACGAGGGAACAAGCGGTCCTAGATCTTGTCCTGTGTAATGAGACAGGATTGATTCATGATCTCATAGTTAGGGATCCTCTCGGAAGGAGCGATCACAATATGGTGGAATTTAAAATACAGATGGAGGGTGAGAAGGTAAAATCAAATACTAGTTTTTTGTGTTTAAACAAAGGAGATTACAATGGGATGAGAGAAGAACTAGCTACGGTAGACTGGGAGCAAAGATTTTATGGAGGAACAGTTGAAGAAAGTGGAGAACCTTCCAAGCAATTTTTCACATTGCTCAGCAAAGGTTTATACCCACAAAAAGGAAGGACGGTAAAAAGAGGGAAAATCGACCGTGGATATCTAAGGAAATAAGGGAGAGTATCAAATTGAAGGAAAGAGCATACAAAGTGGCAAAGATTGGTGGGAGACTAGAGGACTGGGAAATATTTAAGGGGCAACAGAAAGCTACTAAAAAAGCAATAAAGAAGAGTAAGATAGAGTATGAGAGTAAACTTGCTCAGAATATAAAAACAGACAGCAAAGGTTTTTACAAATATATAAAGCAAGAAAGATTGGCTAAGGTAAATATTGGTCCTTTAGAGGATGAGAAGGGAGTTTTAATAATGGGAGATGAGGAAATGGCTGAGGAACTGAACAGGTTTTTTGGGTCGGTCTTCACAGTGGAAGACACAAATAACATGCCAGTGACTGATAGAAATGAGGTTATGACAGGTGATGACCGTGAGAGGATTGTTATCACTAAGGATGGACAAGCTAATGGGGCTAAAGGTAGACAAGTCTCCTGGCCCTGATGGAATGCATCCCAGAGTGCTAAAAGAGATGGCTAGGGAAATTGCAGATGCACTCGTGATGATTTACCAAAATTCACTAGACTCTGGGGTGGTCCCGGTGGATTGGAAATTAGCAAATGTGACACCACTGTTTAAAAAAGGAGGTAGGCAGAGAGCAGGAAATTATAGGCCAGTGAGCTTAACGTCGGTAGTAGGGAAGATGCTGGAATCTATCATCAAGGAAGAAATAGCGAGGCATCTGGATAGAAATTGTCCCATTGGGCAGACGCAGCATGGGTTCATAAAGGGCAGGTCGTGCCTAACTAATTTAGTGGAATTTTTTGAGAACATTACCAGTGCAGTGGATAACGGGGAGCCAATGGATGTGGTACATCTGGATTTCCAGAAAGCTTTTGACAAGGTGCCACACAAAAGGCTGCTGCATAAGATAAAGATGCATGGCATAAAGGGTAAAGTAGTAGCATGGGTAGAGGATTGGTTAATTAATAGAAAGCAAAGAGTGGGGATTAATGGGTGCTTCTCTGGTTGGCGATCAGTAGCTAGTGGTGTCCCTCAGGGATCCGTGTTGGGCCCACAATAGTTCACAATCTACATAGATGATTTGGAGTTGGGGACCAAGGGCAATGTGTCCAAGTTTGCAGATGACACTAAGATGAGTGGTAAAGCGAAAAGTGCAGAGGATACTAGAAGTCTGCAGAGGGATTTGGATAGGTTAAGTGAATGGGCTAGGGTCTGGCAAATGGAATACAATGTTGACAAATGTGAGGTTATCCATTTTGGTAGGAATAACAGCAAACAGGATTATTATTTAAAAGATAAAATATTAAAGCATGCTGCTGTGCAGAGAGACCTGGGTGTGCTAGTGCATGAGTCACAGAAAGTTGGTTTACAGGTGCAACAGGTGATTAAGGAGGCAAATGGAATTCTGTCCTTCATTGCTTGAGGGATGGAGTTTAAGACTAGGGAGGTTATGCTGCAATTGTATAAGGTGTTAGTGAGGCCACACCTGGAGTATTGTGTTCAGTTTTGGTCTCCTTACTTGAGAAAGGACGTACTGGCACTGGAGGGTGTGCAGAGGAGATTCACGAGGTTAATCCCAGAGCTGAAGGGGTTGGATTACGAGGAGAGGTTGAGTAGACGGGGACTGTACTCGTTGGAATTTAGAAGGATGAGGGGGGATCTTATAGAAACATTTAAAATTATGAAGGGAATAGATAGGATAGATGCGGGGAGGTTGTTTCCACTGGCGGGTGAAAGCAGAACTAGGGGGCATAACCTCAAAATAAGGGGAAGTAGATTTAGGACTGAGTTTAGAAGAAACTTCTTCACCCAAAGGGTTGTGAATCTATGAAATTCCTTGCCCTGTGAAGCAGTTGAGGTTCCTTCATTAAATGTTTTTAAGGTAAAGATAGATAATTTTTTGAAGAAAAAAGGGATTAAGGGTTATGGTGTTCGGGCCGGAAAGTGGAGCTGAGTCCACAAAAGATCAGCCATGATCTCACTGAATGGCGGAGCAGGCTCGAGGGGCCAGATGGCCTACTCCTGCTCCTAGTTCTTATGTTCTTATGTGCAGGGTAGGTGGATTGGCCGTGCTAAATTGCCCCTTTGTTGGAGAAAAATAATTTCTAAATGTTTTTTAAAAGTTAGAGTTTGGAAAGGAATACTATTATCTTTCAATTCTAGATTCAAACTAAAGCCTCAAGTAATCCTGTAATATACTAAATCAGTGACTTACACAGTTCCTCCAAGTTCCTTAGATTGGTATACTTCCTCTTATAGCACTAATTTCACGTCTACATCTTGATAACTCTCGGGCAGCACCAGAGTTTTCAGCCAACTCTACATTATTTTTGGGAAGATCAGAATGCAAATGTTCGAATGGTCCAAAACTCCCCCCACAAACACCTACTCTGCAATATGGCCCATTCATCCAACAACCCTGGCCTCAATGATGGCCAGTGGTTACCCAAACCCTATTGATTTCAGAATCTTCGTCGTCAGTTTTCAAGTGCCCTTATGGACTCATTTACACTACCTCTGTAACCTCCCGATTATAGCAAAGTCTCTGCCTATAAGGACCCTGCAATCTGAAATCACCTTCCTAAACCTCTTCACTTTGTGGCATTCCACATATTTAACTGGTTTTGATTGTTATTAATTGGCAATATCTCATTTCCCGAAATACAAGTAATGGTAAATTGTCCTTTGCTAGAAGCCGTCATACATTGGTTCATTGGTAGCAATCTCGCTTAAAAGTTAGGAAGATGTGGGTTCAAGTCCAAGCCTCAAGATTTGAGCACATAGTCCAGGCTGACACTTTAGTGTAGTAGAGACAGGACTACACAGTCAAAGGTCCTGTCCGTCTTCTCAGGCAGACAAACAAAAATCCGCTCCACTGTTTGAAGAAGAGCTGGACAGTTCACTTAATGTCCTGCCTAACGTTCATCCTTCAACCAACATTACACACACACAAATTATCCGGCCGTTTTCTCAATATTTTGGTAGAATCATGGTGCATGCAAACTGGCTTCTAACTTACCCAATGTTACAATGGTGACGATGCTTCTTAGATTTTTAATCAAGTGTGAAGGCAGGAAAAGGGGATGGCAGAGGAAATATCTAAAGGAGAGTTTAATAGGGTGGAAGATAGGAGTGATGAAAATGAGGCAAAGGGAGATGTTAATAGGACAAGATTCTTCACCATGAAACTTGTTGAAAAGGTGCCAGTCGGAAAGAGGACAATCACATAGCTGCACTGTGTAACATTTTGACCTTCCCTAGAACGCATTTGTATAATATTTCAATATTATTCCATCCAGCAGGCCAGCTGAGAAACAGCAGAAACACGTTCCCAGCATTGGAAAATGGATTTAAGTGACAATAAAACTTGCATTATAACTAATTGGCTGAGGGGTGATCAGTGGCTGCCTGGGCATTTTTAAACACGATACCCTAAATTAAATTTTTATTTGGTCACAGTACGAAGAGTAATCATTGCCAAAAAAATTAAAATAGACTACGCCGAAATGAGTTACTTTTTTCTGGAAAAGGAAAACAATTTAAGTATGATTTACTTTATTTCCAAAGGTCCTTTTCTCAGTTGCTGTTGGCACACAATACAGATGACCACACAACACAGATGGAATGTGAAGTCTAAGAGGCAGAACACAATTAGGCTAAAGCTCGGGAACACCGCAATCAAGTTCTTTAAATGTAATTACAAGGAAGTACGATTATACATAATATGGACAAACGGCTGCCGTGGCTCAGTGAAGCTATTGTTGACAACTGATAATTACCAGGAAATTGTGACAAGCTTAACAATTCTTAATGTTTCGCCCATTTAATTTAAAGTTACTTATAAACTTGTTGATTGCTATGGTGTTGCACATGAAAAGTCAGACAATGTGAAAGTTTCACAAGGACAGTTAAGAGGTTTTTGAGAATTTGGTATCCGTAAGTACAGCTAGTGGTATGAGGTCAAAGTAGGAAGAGTTCGGGCTGTTACTATGAAGAAAATATAGTGAGGAAAACACGTAGCAGAGTTTAAAAAGCCACAGATAATTTATTAGAATTGGAGCCATGAGTCTTGGGAGAGGCTATGCCTTCAGCGACCAACATCCTAAGGTCTGGAATTCTCTCCCTAATCCTCGTTATCTTTCAACTCTCTTTTGAGATGCCTCTTGAAAGCTACCTCTGACCAAGATATTAGTCAGCTGCCTTAATATCTGCTGAGGTGACTCAGTGTCACATTTCTGATTGATAACCCTCCTGTGAGGCACCTCGAGGCATTTTACCTTGTCAAAGACTCCATTTACTGCAAGTTGCTGTTGACTGGTAGAGCAGAGGGTAAGTATTCCAGCAAAGCCTGGAAATACGGTGCATTAAAACAAAATCGCAGTACCTGTACAAATAAATGCCACAACTCTGACTGAAGCTAAGAGAATCAGCAATTGTGAGAATGTGACTTAAAATGAAACAGTAGAGATCTGATTAAAAATAGAAAGACTCAAAAGTAACACTAAAGTAAAAAAACAAAAATACATGGAGCAGATAACAGCTAGATTGCCAGATATCAAACATGACTAGTGCCGTAGGGCTGACATATTGACCCCACTGCCCATCACAACGGAAGAATAAACGACAAGAAAGAGCCCACGGTCAGTGCAAAATTACCGAACCCTGGGGCCAAATTTTAAAAATACATTTCCGATGGAGTTGTGTTGGTCTTGCTTGTCGCTGCGACAAGGAGGGCCAATTTGCTTTTCCTCGCAATGACAATTTCTATTTGACTCAGAGCAAATCAAGCAACTGGCTTACAAAAAGTTGTAAGAACCTACAGCTCCTCACCCGAAACAGGTTTTGAAAGGTCCGTGAGGGAGCTGCCTTCTATTCCGGATGCTTAATGACTCCATCCCCATCCCCCCCCCCCAGCAGAAACAAAGCACTCATTTTCATTTAGACAAAACTGTTTTATCTGCAAGTCTGAGAACCTGCACTCTAGCTGCTGCTGTACAACGAACATCCACAAAAGGGGAGAGTGCCTGGCCTCTGTTAATCATCTCCTCCCGTATAACATGTTGCAATTTGGGAAATCGGTGGCGCATTCCAAAATTAATATTCTACCCTGAAGGTGCAGTACAATTTGCTACAGATCGTTTTTCAATGACAGTTCAAACATTCAACCAACAACATAGCAAATAATTATTCTGGTTATTTGAACAACGGTGGTTACAACATTAGAATAAAAGCCTCACAAGCAGATGCAATGAACCGCAGGGCTGTGCTGCAAAACTTCTATGATTCTGTTCTACAGTTTAAATATCAAGGGAAAAGGGAAAATTCGAAACACCACACCAGCTAATGAAGCGTAAGTCACATATCTACTAACATTTCTCAAAGATCCAGTCTTTTAAGGGGCGGCATGTGGAGCAGTGGTTAGCACTGGGACTGCGGCGCTGAGGACCCACGTTCAAATCTCGGCACTGGGTCACTGTCCGTATGGAGTTTGCACATTCTCCCCATGTCTGTGTGGGTTTCTCTAAAAAGATCCAGTCCTTTACAATAGATGGAAATTGAACATATTCCATAGGATCCCGTGTGGGGAACTTGCAGACAACTTTAAACCAGAGTGGCAAGTGCAAAAACACTTAGAAGAAGCACACCAAAGTATTTAACACTGATACTGAAAGCTTTGGCTAATATCTGGCTTTAATGGAGGGTTGCGCTGCATCACGGAGCCAAAGAAGCTGTGCAGAGGTGACAGAGAGAGAGGAAAGAGAAGAGTGCAAAGTGCAATAGGTAAACAGGCTTCATTATCTGTTCCTGTGACTTATGCCTGCACCATCTGTAGAACGAACTGCCTCTCAAGAACTGGGTTCTTTAGCCCCTCAATGTTGTAGCAGCATGGTGAAGTAACTGAGCTGCTTTGGAATTTCCAACATTATCATTCGAGGACATAAAAAAATAGAAAATAGAAGGAGGAGGCCATTCGGCCCTGCTGCGGCATTAATTAGGACCATGGCTGATCAACCAATTCAATAGTCTTTCACCCCAGGTCCTTTGATCCCTTTCGCTATATCTCACTGCTTCTTGCAAACATACAATGTTTTGGCCTCAACTATTTCCTGTGGTAACAAATTTCACAGGCTCACCATTCTCTGGGTGAAGAAATTTCTCCTCATCTCTGTCCTAAATGGTCTACCCCGTATCCTCAGGCTGTGACCCCTGGTTCTGGACACACCTGCCATCGGGAACATCCATCCTGCATCTACCCTGTCCAGTCCTGCTAGAATCATATAGGTTTCTAGGAGATCCCCTCTCATTCTTCTGAACTCCAGCGAGTACATCCAAACCCATTCAATCTCTCCTCATTATTCAGTCCCACCACCCCAGGAATCAGTCTGGTAAACCTTTGCTGCATTTCTCCAAATTATGCTACATCTGCCATTAATTTGCCCACTCACTCAACTTGTCCAAATCACACTGAAGGATCTCTGCATCCTCCTCACAGCTCACCCTCCCACCCAACTTGGTGTCATCTGAAAATGTGGAGATATAACATTTTGTTCTCTCATCTAAATCATTAATATATATTGTGACTAGCTGGGGTCCTAGCACTGATCCCTGGGGTACCCCACTAGTCACTACCTGCCAGTTTGAAATAGACTCTTTAACCTGCTCTTTGTTCCCTGTCTGCCAAGCAGTTTTCTATCCATCTCAGTAAAATACCTCTAATCCCATGCACTTCAATTTTACACACTAATCTCTTACGCGGGATTTTGTCAAAAGCCTTCTGAAAATCTAAATTAACCACATCCACTGGCTCTCCCTCATCAACTTGACTAGTTACATCCTCGAAGAGTTCCAGTGGATTAATTAAGCATGATTTCCCCTTCATAAATCCATGCTGATTCTGTCCAATCCTGCCACTGTTTTTTAAGTGCTCTGCCATAAAACCTTTGATGATGGTCTCTAGAATCTTTCCCACTACCGACGTCAGGCTGACTGGTGTATAATTCAGTTTTCTCTCTACCTCCCTTTCAAATAGTGGAGTTATATTAGCTACTCTCTAATCTGCAGGAACTGTTCCAGAGTCTATGAAATCTTTGAAAGTGACCGCCAATGCATTGCTATTTCTAGAACTACTTCCTCAAGTACTCTGGGATGTAGATTATCAGGCCCTGGGGATTTATCAGCCTTCAATGGCATCAATTTCCTCAACATTATTTTGCTACTAATATTGACCTCCTACAGTTGCTCCCTCTCCCTAAACCCTACATTCCTGGTAACTTATTGGTGTCATTTGTGAAGATAGAACCAAAGAATGTATTTATTTGCTCAGCCATTTCTTTGTCCTCTATTATACTGTCCCCTGTTTCTGACTGTAAAGGACCTACATTTATCTTAACCAATCTTTTTCTCTTCATGTACCTATAGAAACTTTTACAGTCAGGTTTTTATGTTCCCTGCCAGCTTACTCTCGTACTCTATTTTCCCCTTCTTAATCAATCCATTGGTCCTTCTAGCTGAATTCTAAACTGCTCCCAATCCTCAGACCAATTTGCATGCCTCTTCCTTGGATTGAATACTATCTCCAATTTCCCTTGTAAGCTATGGATTGGCCACCTTTCCTGCTTTACTTTTGTGACAGACAAGAATAAACAATTGTTGCAGTTCCTACATGCGCTTCTTGAATGTTTGCTATTGCCTACCCACTGTCATCCTTTTAAATAATGTTCGCCAATCAATCATAGACAACCCGGTGGCACGGTGGTTATCACTGTTGCCTCACTATGTCGAGGACTCAGGTTCGATCCCGGACCAGGGTCACTGTCCGTGTGGAGTTTGTACATTCTCCATGTGTCTACGTGGGTCTCAACCCCACAACTCAATGATGTGCAGGGTAGGTGGATTGGCCACACTTAACAGGAAAAAAAAGAATTGGGTGATTTGAATTTACAAAATCATAGCCAACTCATGTCTCATATCATCGTGGTTCCCTTTATTAAGATTCAGGACCCTAGGCTCAGAATCAACTACTTCACTCCATCTTGATGAAAAATTCTATCATATTATGGTTGCTCATCCCCAAGGGGTCTCGCACAACTGGACTGCCAGTGGACTGTTATCTAGTTGGTTCATCAAGGTATTGGTCCAGAAAACCATCCCGTCCGTAGACACTCCAGGAATTCCTCCTCCATGGTATTGTGGTTATTTTGATTTGCCCAATCTATATGCAGATTAAAATCACTCATAATTACAGATGTTCCTTCATCGCATGTGTGTCTACTTTCCTGTTTAATGCCATCCCCAACATCACCACTGCAATTTAGGGGTCTATATACAACAGCCACTAACGTTTTTTTGTCCCTTGGTATTTCTCAGCTCTACCCATACAAATTCCACATTGTCGGAGATAATATCCTTCCTTACCATTGCGTTAATTTCTTCTTAAACCAGCAATGCAACCCACCCCCTTTTCCTTTTTGTCTGTCCTTCTTGAATACTGAATACCCCGAACATTCAGTTCCCATCCCTGGTCACCGTGCAGCCATGTCTCCGTAATCCCAATTATATCATACCCGTTTACAACTATTTGTATGATTAGTTAATCCGCTTTATTGAGAATGCTCCGCGTGTTTGTCTTTTTGACATTGCTTGTCCCGCTCAAAATATTTTTCGCTGTGGCCCTGTTTGAATCTGGCCCTTGGTTTCTCCCCCGATCACTTTTCTTATTCCCCTTTTTGTCATTTGTGCTTATCCTTGTTTCCTCCTCCTCCTCCTCTGACTCCTTGCATAGGTTCCCATTCCCCCTGCCTTTTTAGATTAAACCCTTCCCAGCCACTCTGGAAAATACTTCCCCTCAGTTCCGTTCCTGCCTAGGTGCAACCCTTCCAGGTTGTACTGGCCCACCTCCCCCAGAACCGATCCCAATGCCCCTGGAATCTGCAACCCTCCCCCTCACACCATCTCTTCAGCCATATATTCAGCCGATATAGCCTGCTATTTATACTCTGACTGGCACATGGCACTGGTAGTAATCCTGAGATTTCGACTTTTGAGGCCACTAAGAACAACTGCCACAAGTATATGGCAATCCACTCGGGCTACAGTTAAGAACTATGATGGGGGCAGCACGGTGGCCTAGTGGTTAGCACAACCGCCTCACGGCGCTGAGGTCCCAGGTTCGATCCCGGCTCTGGGTCACTGTCTGTGTGGAGTTTGCACATTCTCCCCGTGTCTGCGTGGGTTTCGCCCCCACAACCCAAAAATGAGCAGAGCAGGTGGATTGGCCACGCTAAATTGCCCCTTAATTGGAAAAAATAATTGGGTAATCTAAAATTTTTTAAAAAAGAACTATGATGGAGCAGGGCTTGGAAAGATCTGGTTGTACAATGTCTCTCTGCCAGTGATTTTAATCTGTCGCAATATTCAAGACATTCGAGTTGCATTTAGAAACCTTTGCAAAGACAGAAAGCATCTCCACAAAGCTACAACTATGACACTAGTAGATAGGAGTTCTCATTGGCTCAGTGTACCAGCACCTAACTACAGCGAGGCGCATCACCATATCCCTGCTCATAGCCCAGCAAATCCTTCGAGCCTCAGCTTGGCATGGATCTTCTCCCCACTAGTATAGAACTCCCTGTTCCTAATGCATGAGTGCAGCAAGTCCATAATCTTGTTCAGCCCTATGGCCACCACAGACTGCTGCAGCAAGGTATCACGCAGCTATAAGTCAACTTCACTCAAGTATACAGGGCAAGATCTGGGGGTAATTTTTTTTTAAATCTCAGAGACGCAAATGTACTTTTTTTAAAAACTGCTTCCCACAAGCTTGGCTGGCTGACACTGAGGCAAGGTAAGCTCAAGTGTATATTGTTTTGATCCAGAGCTCTCAGCAGAGTGAATGACATATCTGTTACTAATATAAAGAAGCCATTGGGGAGATATAAATTAGGGCTGGAAAAAAAGTTAGTCAGTAAAATACCTCCAATTGAATACAGGCCTTATCCTGCAGTGTCTAAAAACACCAAAACCCAATCTTCAGTAGAGGATTTCAGCCACATCCTCAAACCTTCTTCTCCTGAGCACAAGAATGCCAATATAATTGCCATACTCTAATAGCCTTAGTTGCGACAAGCAAACTAGAACTCAAACCTGGAACTTGCAGAGGCCTATGGATCACACACAGAACAGCCTTTGCGTATCAAAGCATTGGAGGAAGTTTGAATATTTACTTCATTGCCAGCAATTAAGCCAAAACAGATATGGAACTGTCTTAATAGTTACACATCAATCCCAAAATTTAGACTTGCATTTTAATCTAACAGATTGTTTATTTTGCAAGTTTACTTTAAAAATTGAACTTGAATTACATATGAATATTTTACTAATTTTCCACTGCAGTTTACAATCGTAGAATCATACAGCTGTGGATGATTTTTTTTCCCCCTCATCAACCTCTGGTTCTTTTTTTGCCACCTTCAACCGGTGCTCTCATTACTGACCCACTAACCAGTTGAAATAGTTCCTTCAGACTTGCTCTTGCAAAAATTGCTCAAACTTCAGCATCTTAAATTAAATCACCCTTTTTCTAATCTGTTTAAGAACAATCTCAGATTCTCTACCCTCTAAACATAACTAGACTGCTATGCCTGGCAACATTCCAGATAATCTATCTGAAGTGGGATAAATCAAGGCAGGGGATCAAATTTATATCTTTTTACCTTTTCGTTTTTTCTCAGCACCCAACGTTTGTGCTCATCCTCTGCGAGAATTTTCTTTTTTTCAAGTTCTTCGCTTTCTTTTAATTTAGTTTGTTTTAATGTCACCTCCTGTAACAAAACGTATTTTTTTTTATGCATTCAAAACTTCTGGAGTGCTGCAGAATGTATTTATGGGAAACATTGACGTTTTAGATTTTCTAGCGGCACCGAGGCATATGTAGGCAGATCAGAAAATAGTTACAGGCAAGAAAAGCTTAAGTGAAACATCTAGAAAAATCCTAAAGTCTTTCATCATCTAATTTCTCTTGAAAAGAGTCCCGTCTCCAACTGGAGAATGGCACCATTTTTTGATATATTAGATTTGCAACATCTCACAAGTAACCTCTTTTATATAGGAACATGGGAGAAGGCCACTCTACTGAGAATGGTTGACCATCTGTCTTAAAGCCATTTTCAAGCACCATCCCCATGCCACAGAATCACAGAATTGTACAGCGCAGAAGGAGGCCATTTGGCCCATTGTGTCTGCACTGAATCTCCAAACTATCATTGTGAATTAGTGCCATTCTCCTGCCTTTTCCCCTGCACATTGTTTCTATTCAATTACTCTTGAATGCCTTGATTGAATGTGCCACCACCACACTGCCAGGCAGCACATTCCAGACCCCAACAACTCGCTGCGAGAAAGGTTTTTTTCACATTATATTTGCTTCTTTTGAAAATCACTTTAAATCCGTGTCCTCTCATTCTTCATCCTTTTACAAGGGGAAACAGTTTCTTGCGATCAACTCTGTCCAGCCCCATCATGAGTTTGAGCATCTCTACCAAATCTCTTTTTGACCTTTTCTTTGAGTAGAACGGTCTCAACCTCTGCAATTTATCCTTACAACTGAAGTTTCTCATCCCTGAAACTATTTTTATAAACCTCTTCTGCACACTCGCCAATGTTCAAGAGCCTTCATGTGGTGTGGCGCACAGAACCGTACACAATGAGCGGGATTTACCAACTGTTCACGCCAGCGGGATACTCCAGTCCCACCAGCGGCGTGAGGGTTTTCCGACGACGAGGGGTGCAGTCAACTGGAAATCCCGTTGACGACAGGATCAGAAAATCCTGTTGGTGGGCCGCCTCCACCGCCAAAAAACACACGGCGGGTTGCATGGCAAATCCCGCCCAATATTTCAACTGAGGTCTAACTAGTGTTTTGTATACGTTCAGCATACTCTCCTTGCTCTTGTACTCTATGCCGCTATTAATAAAGCCCAGAATACTATAGGCTTTATTAACTGTTCTCTCCAATTGTTCTGTCACTTTCAATGATCTGGGCACATATATACCCAGTTCTCTCTGCTCATGCATCCCTTTAAGAGTTTTGTCCCTTATTTTGTATTGTCCCTTGATATCATTAGCATCTAGAAATCTACGGATCTCTGTCTTTAACATACTGAATTACTGTGCTTCAATTACACCCTGGAGTATAGAATCGCAAAGATTCACCAACAATGAACAAATTCCTCCTCATCTCAGTGCTGTCCCGTATTCTGAGGCTGTGTCCCCTGGTTCAAGATCACCCCCCCTTCTCATGACCAAGTGAAACATCCTTTCTTCCTCCACCCTGATCAGTCCCTGACGAATTTGGTGTTTTTCAATAAGATCACTTCCCATTCTTCTAAACTCTCTAGAATCATGGAGTCATAGAATCCCCCCCCCCCCCCCCCCCTCCCCCCACCCAGTGCAGAGGAGGCAATTCGGCCCGTTGAGTTTGCATCAACCCTTTGCACATTTGCACTCCCCCATCCACCCCGTCCTAGCTCTGTAACCCCATAACCTAACCTGCACATCTCTGGACACTAAGGGGCAATTTAGTATGGCCAATCCACCTAGGCCGCATATCTTTGGACTATTGGAGAAAACCGGAGCACCCAGAGGAAAACCACGCAGACACGATGAGAACGTACAATCTCCACATAGACAGTGACCCAAGACCGGAAATGAACCTGGATCCCTGGCACTGTGAGGCAGCAGTGCTAACCACTGTGCCACCCTGCTGGTCTATTTAAAAATACTTGGAATAACACTGACCTAATATTCTTTCATTTAGCATCCCCATATCAATACCCAGCACAGATCAAACTCCCAACAAAAGGGAAATCGTTTTTGGCGAATCGGAGAGTTAATTTACATTTTGCGAGAAATTAATTCTCTATCACTACCCTGCACCCACTTCCTCGGCAAGCCCAACCCCAGTCCAGTGCAACAGTCCTACAGCTTAGTTCATTCCGCGAGATAAGTATGTGTGTATAGTGCTTGGTGCATTGCTACAATGTCACGGCTTGTTGGATAATTATTAGCTACAGCGGAGTTTCAAATGACATAAGGCAAGCAACTCGATTGCTACAATATTGTTTAATGGTTTAAATTACTATTGTCACTAGAATTTCCCAAATCAGTTCAAATGCCTTGAAGCTCCCAAGACTGGTTATACCAGGTAAATAAAGAAGGCAGGCTTCACTCCACTATGAAAAGCTTCCACATTTGCCCAGAAAAACACTTGAGATTGAATTTTACAATAACTTAATAAAACTTTGTAGAGACTTGTAGTGGATAAACAAATTGTCAAAATACCGTCACTGGTATAAGGGGCAGCATGGTAGCACAAGTGGATAGCACTGTGACTTCACAGCGCCAGGGTCCCAGGTTTGATTTCCTGCTGGGTCACTGTCTGTGTAGAGTCTGCACGTTCTCCTCGTGTCTGCGTGGGTTTCCTCCAGGTGCTCCAGTTTCCTCCCATAGTCCAAAGACGAGCAGGTTAGGTGGATTGGCCATACTAAATTGCCCCTTATTGTCCCAAAAATTTAGGAGGGGTTATTGGGTTACGGGGATAGGGTGGAAGTAAGAGCTTTAGAGGATCGGTGCAGACTCGATGGGCCAAATGGCCTCCTTCTGCACTGTATGTTCTATGAAAAATACAAATTGAAGAATGCTTGCTGTAAATCTAACTTGATTGGACTGTATAATTTATACCAATTACATCGGAGAAATCAATCCAAAATTATTTCCAGCTAACAGAAAAATTGATGTTCAATGGCTGCCAATTTGGGAGGGGATTTTTCACAGCAACCAAAATAATAATAATTTTTATTGTCACAAGTAGGCTTACATTAACACTGCAATGAGGTTACTGTGAAAAGCCTCTGTTCGCCACACTCCGGCGCCTGTCCGGGGGGAGAATTCGGAATCTCCAATTCACCAAACAAGCATGTCTTTTGGGACTTGTGGGAGGAAACCGGAGCACCCGGAGGAAACCCACGCAGTCACGGGGAGAACGTGTAGACTCGCACAGACAGTGACCCAATCCGGGAATCGAACCTGGGACGCTGGAGCTGTGAAGCAACATGCTACCATGCCGCCCATAGTCTACACTGAAGCTAATTTAAATAATGCTCACACTTAAATCTTTCATTGTTCTTTGGGTCTCAAGAATATCTCAGTGTATCAGATTTGACGTGCTATGGATTGTTCCCAAAGTTATATTCATTATTTTTATATTCCTCACAAGAGAGTAACAAAAGAGCAGCCAGTAAATTGTGCAAAACAAGCATTTTGTTGGAATTTCATTATGATCTCCTAATCTATTATAGAATCAAAAACATTATTCACAGCACTTATTTAATACTTTTATTCGATAAACTTCTCTGGGTCACTGTCTGTGTGGAGTCTGCACGTCCTCCCCCTGTGTGCGTGGGTTTCCTCCGGGTGCTCCGGTTTCCTCCCACAGTCCAAAGATGTGCGGGTTAGGTGGATTGGCCATGCTAAATTGCCCGTAGTGTCCTAATAAAAGTAAGGTTAAGGAGGAGGGGGGGGGGGGGGGGGGGGGGGGGGGGGGGTTGTTGGGTTACGGGTATAGGGTGGATACGTGGGTTTGAGTAGGGTGATCATGGCTCGGCACAACATTGAGGGCCGAAGGGCCTGTTCTGTGCTGTACTGTTCTATGTTCTATGTTCTCCCATGCTTTTGTTGTTGAGGGTACTGAACCGAACCCAAAGACCAATAGGACAAAGTACTTCAAATCCATTGGCAACAATCTGTATCATTCAACCTTTCTATTTAACGAAAGACACGCTATCCAAAACACTTGCCTGTTGAGATTTGTTTTGTATTTTAACACGTTCTTCCTTTGCTTTCTTGATCAACCATTTCTCCCAGGCAGTAAGTTCAACTTCCTTAAAGCGTTGCTCCTCCTCTTCACTTCGTTGTGCCTTTCTTAATGAAGTTTTAAATCTTTGGAACAAATTAATGACTTCATTACAGATTCTATATAGTACATTGCTTGATGCAGACGTCAAGTGCATAAGTACTCGAAAATATAAGCACAAGAACAATGTAAGGATCAGAAACATCTTAATTTTATGGGTCCTTGATAACCTGCACAGAAGGTAAAGGGCAAAGTGATTTTCAAACTAAATGATTTCAAGCAATGATATTGAACACAATCCAAGGGCATCAAACATGAATGGATAAGAAACCAACAGAGTCCCATAGTTACAGAGGCACCAGGCAGTCAAATAAATGGACCTCGGGAATCTTCTCTCATACGCTGCCAAACTTTGGGGAGCTCTGCTCGCTGGAACTCGCCATTGTCGTGAGAGATCCTGCCCAAAAGGCATGCAGCTGGAGGTCTCCAATCTCTTTGGAGACCCCAACGAGTGCCGCTCGTCTGGTCCCCGTTTGTGGGGACCAGTGCTGAACGGTGCTCACCCGAGGTGAAGGGATTGAATCTCAAGCCTCAGGTACCTTGGAAATTTGCACATTAGAGTAAGGCTTACTGCCTTGCTCTAATGTGCAGGTTTGCCAAAACGTGGTCCTGCCCATTGTGGACGGGATCTTCTTGCAAGGTCTTGCGAGATACCGGTGAATCCCATGAGGCATTGCGAGTCGGGTGAATGCTGGGAGCGGGGTCTCCCGGCTTACTGACCACGCTGCGCTGCAGCGAGATGCTTTTCCGGCGCAGCGTGGCCGGAAGAACGCGCCCTTTCTCTATTCATTATTAACAGAAATGTTTTACAATTCTGACATGGATGTGTGATTCACTGGTATCGCCACCATTTATTGCCCATCCCGAATTGCCCTTCGGAATGTGGTAGTGGTGAGCTGCCTTTCCTGAACCAGTGCAGTCCATGTGATGTTGATAACTGTACAGTGCAGTTCCTTACACAAATTGGATACAATCGAGTGGCTTTCTCGGCTATTTCAGAGTGCAGGTAGTGAGTTAACCACTGGAGTTACAGACCGGGTAATGCCAGCAGAGATGTCATTCCCTAAAGGGCATCCGTGAACCATGTAGGTTTTTACAACAATTTGACAAGATTCATGATCACCAACACTGATAATGTTTTATTCTAGATTTATTTAATTAACTGTATTTAAATTCCCGCCTGGATTTGAACGATATCTCCAAATCAATAGGCCATTCCTCCAGATTACCAGTGCAGTAAAATAATCAATGGGCCACTGTAAGATAGAGTATGAGAGTAAACTTGCTCAGAATATAAAAACAGACAATAAAAGTTTTTACAAATATATAAAACAAAAAAGTGTGGCTAAGGTAAATATTGGTCCTTTAGAGGATGAGAAGGGAGTTTTAATAATGGGGGATGAGGAAATGGCTGAGGAACCGAACAGGTTTTTTGGGTCGGTCTTCACAGTGGAAGACACAAATAACATGCCAGTGACTGATAGAAATGAGGCTATGACAGGTGAGGACCTTAAGAGGATTGTTATCACTAAGGAGGTAGTGATGGGCAAGCTAATGTGGCTAAAGGTAGACAAGTCTCCTGGCCCTGATGGAGTGCACCCCAGAGTGCTAAAAGAGATGGCTAGGGAAATTCCAGATGCACTAGTGATAATTTACCAAAATTCACTAGACTCTGGGGTGGTCCCGGTGGATTGGAAATTAGCAAACGTGACACCACTGTTTAAAAAAGGAGGTAGGCAGAGAGCGGGAAATTATAGGCTTGTGAGCTTAACTTCGGTAGTAGGGAAGATGCTGGAATCTATCATCAAGGAAGAAATAGCGAGGCATCTGGATAGAAATTGTCCCATTAGGCAGACGCAGCATGGGCTCATAAAGGGCAGGTCGTGCCTAACTAATTTAGTGGAATTTTTTGAGGACATTACCAGTGCAGTAGATAACGGGGAGCCAATGGATGTGGTATATCTGGATTTCCAGAAAGCCTTTGACAAGCTGCCACACAAAAGGTCGCTGCATAAGGTAAAGATGCATGGCATTAAGGGTAAAGTAGTAGCATGGATAGAAGATTGGTTAATTAATAGAAAGCAAAGAGTGGGGATTAATGGGTGTTTCTCTGGTTGGCAATCAGTAACTAGTGGTGTCCCTCAGGGATCTGTGTTGGGCCCACAATTGTTCACAATTTACATAGATTATTTGGAGTTAAGGACCAAGGGCAATGTGTCCCAGTTTGCAGATGACACTAAGATGAGTGGTAAAGCAAAAAGTGCAGAGGATACTGGAAGTCTGCAGAGGGATTTGGATAGGCTAAGTGAATGGGCTAGGGTCTGGCAGACGGAATACAATGTTGACAAATGTGAGGTTATCCATTTTGGTAGAAATAACAGCAAATGGGATTATTATTTAAATGATAAAATATTAAAGCATGCTGCTGTGCAGAGAGACCTGGGTGTACTAGTGCATGAGTCACAGAAAGTTGGTTTACAGGTGCAACAGGTGATTAAGAAGGCAAATGGAATTTTGTCCTTCATTGCTAGAGGGATGGAGTTTAAGACTAGGGAGGTTATGCTGAAATTGTATAAGGTGTTAGTGAGGCCACATCTGGCGTATTGTGTTCAGTTTTGGTCTCCTTACTTGAGAAAGGACGTACTGGCACTGGAGGGTGTGCAGAGGAGATTCACTAGGTTAATCCCAGAGCTGAAGGGGTTGGATTACGAGGAGAGGTTGAGTAGACTGGGACTGTACTCGTTGGAATTTAGAAGGATGAGGGGGGATCTTATAGAAACATTTAAAATTATGAAGGGAATAGATAGGATAAATGCGGGCAGGTTGTTTCCACTGGCGGGTGAAAGCAGAACTAGGGGGCATAGTCTCAAAATAAGGGGAAGTAGATTTAGGACTGAGTTTAGGAAGAACTTCTTCACCCAAAGGGTTGTGAATCTATGGAATTCCTTGCCCAGTGAAGCAGTTGAGGCTCCTTCATTAAATGTTTTTAAGGTAAAGATAGATAGTTCGGGCCGGAAAGTGGAGCTGAGTCCACAAAAGATCAGCCATGATCTCATTGAATGGTGGAGCAGGCTCGAGGGGCCAGATGGCCTACTCCTGCTCCTAGTTCTTATGTTCTTATGTATCCTTGCTTTGCAGGGACAGGAAAATGAGAGTATAAAGGCACTGTGGTAATTTTTGCGACAGAATTTGACCATGTAAAAATGATGGAATGCCCAAAACAAATTAATTCAGTGCTCTGCCGTTTGACACCCATTGATAGATGTATGTAATGAAAATGATCAGTTCTAGTCAGATAAATCAATTACTACAGGATTGTGCTTTCATCAGTCTCTCAGATTATAGATGGTTCTTTGCGATTCAGTGTATTCTGAACCAGTAGAATTTAAAACCACGGGAATAGGTTATGTAATAATGATAGGTAGATTCCGTATCAGCAGTTTGTATCATTTTAAGGCAGCAACTTATAAACAGCTTCTATCTAAAACTGTTAATCCAAAGCAGAAGTGCCAACTTTTAAGACTATAAATGAATTTTTTACTGGCTGAGCCACAGATGCATTAATTACTCTTTGTATCCGACATGGAGAATTGATATCTGAACAACCACACCTCATAAATTCTCTTTGACCCCTTCACAATTCTCCAAGCTTTTCTTGCCAATTTTCTCCTGTTCACTCCTGAAAGTACAGTTGAACTCAAAATGCAATTTAGAAAATTTGTACCATAATGTATTAATAACCCGTAGTAGAACCGACAGCTGCACAGCTGAATGAACTACCTGGATGTTTTTGGTCTGACAGCACTTTTCTGTCTAATTGCAGTTGGTGTCACCTCTCCACTTGCAGGTGTCATGGGGGCCTCGATCTCCCCCTCACTTTCATAGCTGTCATGGTAAATAGGAGAGAGCAAGGAAGTGGTGGAACCTCTTGAAATCTCCAGATCACAACTCTTGTGCAGGTTTTCTCTTTTCAACCAATTGTTTTGTCTATATGGAAGCAGAATTAGTAATTAGATTTTTACAGACTTTATTTGGAAGAAGCTTAGGCACAAGATAATGCATTGCTTTGCAACCTTAAGTTGTGCAACGATCTATGACAACAGGATTCTTCGGTGCCATGAAATAACTGTCATACCTGAACATTATGTCTTGTGAATGGCAGTGTCACTGGCACTACACCTGATTGATACAACTTTATTCACTACCTTTTAAATCATTATAAACACACTTATGCTGCACTGGGGAATTCAGTCTATGATTAAGCAGAATAAGCCTGCAAATCAAATTCCAAGCCGATACTTAAACTACGTGTTGTAATCTACTGAGCTTTAACTACAAAAGCGAATTGTTAATAAGGAAATTACAGACTAAATGAAGAAATTAGCCCCACTTCTGAATAAGAGAACAGTCCGTTTTAGCTTAGTTAGCAACTTAAAAGTTCAACTTGAATGGAGTTTGCAAAAATCAATGTCAGCAGCCAATCAGAATGCTGATTGAAAGGAGTGTGTGAATACTAATTACAGTAAGATATAGAGACAAAGAACTAGTTCAATAATTATTTTACCACGAGTCAGAAATGAGTTTTATAGGTAAAATAGAAATGCTACATCCCAGGGTGTGTGTGTATATATTAAGGTTTTCCAGTTTTTCTAGTTAAAAATAAACAGAGCAAAACTACTGGGCTAAGGGACGACTATACTGTAGATATAATGTAAATTAGAACTGCAGGTTTTGAAATTTAAATAGAGTGACTGGAGATGGCTCTTTCAGTTGCAAAAATGTTCCTGGGCGTGGAAGCCTTTACTCAAGATGGTTTGCAAAGGGAGACTAAAGCAAAACCTACAAGTTTGGCAGAGAAGCTGCAGTTCCCCTCATCAAAAGGGGAAGAGATAATACAAACCATAGCTCAATATTTAAATTTGCCAGAGACAGCCTGAATCATTAGAATTCAATTACAAATAGGAATGAAGAAATTGAAAATAGAAGCAAAGGAAATGGAGAGATTGGCAATGGCAGAAGTAAAGGAAAAGGAGAGGTTGGTAAAGGCAGAAGCAAAGAGAAAAGAAGACAGAAAATGAAAAAGAGAGACGGGAAAAGGAGCAGGCTTTTCAAAAGGAAATGGAAAGGAGGGTGAGGTAAAAATGGAAATATTAACAAAGATAGCAAAAAATGGGAAAAGAGAGAATTTGAACTTCAGAAGTTGGCACTGCAAGAGGAACATCAACTTCGAAGATTGGAGTTAAAGGCAGATGCTGAGGAAAGTGTGGAGGAATAAGAAATGCTTCCTGAAATGAAAATGAAATGAAATGAAAATCGCTTATTGTCACGAGTAGGCTTCAAATGAAGTTACTGTGGAAAACCCCTAGTCGCCACATTCCGGCGCCTGTTCGGGGAGGCTGTTACGGGAATCGAACCGTGCTGCTGGCCTGCTTTCAAAGCCAGTGATTTAGCCATGTGCTAGGGATATGTTTAAATATATTCAAGCATTGCCAATATTTGATGATAAATGTGTGGAAGCCTTTTTCATCTAAATTAAAATGGGTGAACGATTGAATTGGCCAAAGACCATATGGGTAGTGTTGGTTCAAACAAAGTTGGTAAGTGGAGCTAGTGAAGTATTTGCATTACTAACAGAGGAGGCATCTAGAGATTATGATGAGGTGAGGAAAACCATAAAATCCATATGAAGTAGTACCAGAAGCCTAGAGACAAAACTTTAGAAATCTAAGGAAAGAACCAGGTTAGACATGTGTAAAATTTGAAGAAATAAGCAAAATAATTTTGATAGATGAATAAGAGCATTAAAAATAGACCAAGCTGCTGACGTTCTTAGGGAAATATTATTTTGGAGAGATTTAAAGATTCACTTCCGCAGTAGTGAGAATTCATGTGGAAGAGCAAAGGATTAAAACTGCGAGACTTGCGCAGAAATGGCTGATGATATTGAATTGGTTCATAAAGCAAAGTTGGTTTCAGACATCAATTTCAATCTGTGAAGGATAGAAACTGGGGAAATGAGAAACTCACAGGTGGTCAATGCAAAGGAGATTTAGTTGATGGTGTTAAGGAGAGCATGTCTCAAAGAATAAGGTGGTGATGGTGGTAGAGAGATAAGAAAACTCAAGTGTTTCATTGTAATAATAAAAAATGAAAATCGCTTATTGTCACGAGTAGGCTTCAATGAAGTTACTGTGAAAAGCCCCTAGTCGCCACATTCCGGCACCTGTCCGGGAAAGCTGGTAGGGGAATCGAACCGTGCTGCTGGCCTGCTTGGTCTGCTTTAAAAGCCAGCAATTTAGCCCAGTGAGCTAAATCAGCCACTAATAAAGTTGGACTTGTGAAGTCGCAGTTTTGGTGGCTTAAGAAAAATACTGGGAAGACAAAATTGGTAAAACAGAATCAACCTGCGGAGTTTATTAAAGTGGGAGAAAGACCATTCGGCCAGTGGAAAAGGAACAACAGAGTGTACAGCCTGTTCTGAGGTTAGTGGATAAGCAGGTACCAGAACTTTTTAAGGATTTTATTTGTGAGGATAATGTTTACTAGTGTGAACAAGGTGGAGTAGGTAAGGAGATTAAAAGCTTAAGGGATACAGGAGCAAGGCAATCTTTGATGGTGAGAAATAAGGATATATGGTTTGGAAGGAGTATCGCCAGAAAACATGATAATATGTAGAATTAGTAGTGAGCCACTATGTAAGGTAAGGTCAGAGAGTCCAATGAGAATGGTGCAGTGCTAGTCGGAGTAATAGAAAAATGACCTTTTCAGGGGTACAATCTATCCTAGGTAATGATATAGCTGGATCACAGGTGGGAGTGCAGCCTACTGTGGTTGAAATGCCAGCGGAAAGTCAAACTGAAGAAGCATATCCAGATGTGTTTCCTGGTTGTGTGATAACCAGATCACAAAATCACAATTTGAGCCAGGAGGAAGAGAACTTGAGGAGTGCCAATAGGGAGGCTGAGGTTCAGTTGTCAGAAACAACGTTTGATCAGATGGTTAGTAAAGAACAAGAGCAGGTGGTAGATGAAGTGGATATCTTAAGTTGGTTGAATTACAGCAGAAAGATTCAGAGATAAAGCAGTTATATCAGAAAGCGTATACGGAAATGGAATCTGAGTGTATACCAGAGCGTTATTACATAAGAAGTAATTAATTAATGAAAAACTGGAGACCTTTACATATTCCAGCAGATGAGAAACGGGCAGAAGTTTAAAGGATGTTGACAAGTACCTTTATCAAACAGGGCGAAGGAAGTTTCGGCTTTTGTGACGTCAAATATCAATTTAAGGTCATGCCATTTGAAATGAAGAATGCGCCAGCAACATTCCAAACATTAACCAACAAGGTCATCTCGGGTCCAAACAATTGTGCAGTATACATAGACGATTTGGTGGCGTTCAGTGAAACATGGATGGGGCACCTGGAACATTTCTTAAAATCATCGATCTATTAAAGGAAGCTGGATTGGTGATAAATTTGGCTCAGAGTGAATTTGCAAAAGCTCAGGTCACCTTCTTAGGCCATATCATTGGACATAGTCAGAGGGCTCCATGGAATGTGCTAGTGGAGAATTTACAATACCATCGATGCGGAGAGAAGTACTGAGATTTCTGGGCATGAGTGGTTTCTACCAGAAATTTGTGACACATTTCAGCAGCATGGTTGCTCCACCGACTGATCTTCCAGAAAAACAAAATTTCAGTGGATGGAAGATTGTCAGGAGGCATTTGATAATCTGAAGACTGTGTAAATCACCACACCAGTGTTCATGACACCCAATTATGCCAAGCCATCGAAGGTGGAAATTGATGCAAGTAATGTGGGTGTTCGTGCTATACTGCTGCAGGAAGACTAAAATGGACTATATTCATGTTGATTGTTGCTTTTTTTTAAATGTTAAATTATATAGCTATAGAGTATAAATTGTATTTAATCTTAAGAATTTTTTTACATTAAAAACCATCAGTTTACATCGCTGGTTGATTTTTTTTAAGTGGGGAGGTGCGATGAATGGAGGATTTTAGGAATATTGGCTTCTAAATATTGAGACACCTTAAAGGTTAAAAGTCCAGGGTTATGGTGTGTTTGACTGCAGTGGTCATGTTTTTTTAAAATCATAGAACTTGGAGTAGGAGGCCAGTCGGCCCACCGAGTCTACACCAGCCCCTGGAAGAGCACCCTACCCAAGCCCACACCTCCACCCTATCCCCGTAACCCAGCAACCGCACCTAACCTTTGGACACTACAGAGCAATGTTTAGTGTGACCAATCCACCTAACCCGCACATCCTTGGACTGTGGGAGGAAACCGGAGCACCCGGTGGAAACCTATGCAGACACAGGGAGAACATGCAGACTCCGTACAGACAGTGATGAAGCCAGGAATCGAACCCGGGTCCCCGGCGCTGTGAAACAACAGTGCTAACCACTGTGCTACCGTGCCGCCCTAAAAAAAATTTGTTTTGTAAAGGCCTGTGAGCTGCAAAGAGCCAGAAGGTGAAATTGACCAAAGGAATGTGGTTTTACAGTCTGGGCTAATGCACCATGGTTTGACTGGGAAAAGTCCCTGGGGAGTTAATGCACTTTCAGTCTGTAGAGTTCATTTGTTTTTCAGCTTGGGGAGATGATGTCATTGCTGGATGGAGCCAGGCAATGCACGGAGTCAGTTGCAGTCTGGTCTGGGATTGTAATAGGAGGAATGGGGGTGGGGATGAGAACAGGAGTACTGAAAATATTACTCACACAGTTGAGGATTCTGTCAACCACTGTTGGGAGGAAAACTTTCATTGAAAATGAAGAACATTTAACTTTTGGTTGGCTAGAATGCAAGGTATACCTGGATTCTTTTTGTCCACGTGGAGTAGAAACTACTGGCTCTTTTGAAGCATTATCTTTCCAGCTCCATGACATATACTTTGATTCGCTACTTGAAAGTCTGTTTGTCTGCTTGTTGGGGGATTCGTTTTCCTCATCTTCACTTTCATAACTTTCATGATTAATGTGAGAGAGCAGAGACGAAGTGGAATCGGCTGAAGAGGAGAAGTCACAACTCTTAGATTGGATTTCAATTTCAGACTTCCTGTTCCGCTCAAATGGATCTGAATAAGAATCTTGTGCTTTCAAATCTTTTTCACTTAACGTTGAAGACATTCTTCACACAAACTCTTCTGGTCAAAATAAAGACAATGTCAGATCATTAGGGCTTCAGAAACATGATGCCAACCTTTATTAGAGATTTTCAAAAACTATTTTACAAATATAGTATTTTTATAAGTTATTTCGTGGGATGTGGGCTTCGCTGGCGACGCCGGCATTTATTGCGCATCCTTAGTTCCCCTTGGGGTGGTGGCGGTGAACCGCCTTCTGAAACCGCGGCGGTGTATGAGGTGTAGGTGCACCCACAGCACCGTAAGGGAGTAAGTTCTGGGATTTTAGATCCAGCGACAGTGAAGGGAATGACAATATATTCCAAGTCAGGATGTAATACGGCTTGGACAGGAACTTGAAAGTGCTGGTGTTCCCATGTCTCTGCTACCCATGTCCTTCTAGGTGGCAGAAATCGTGAGATTAAAAAAGTTGCTGTTGAAGGAGGCTTAGCTAGTTGCCGCAAGGCGTCTCATGGATGGTGGACACTGCTGCCACTGTACATTGGTGGAGGGAGTGGATGTTGAAGGTAGTGGATTTGGTGGCAATCAAAAGAGCTGCATTCTCGTGGATGGTGTTGAGCTGGAGTGTTGTTGGAGCTGCACTCATCAAGGCAAGTGAAGAGTATTTCATCACACTCCTGACTTGTGCCTTGTACATTGTGAACAGACTTTGGGGAGATACTCACTTCAGGATTCCCAGTCTCTCACCTGCTCTTGAAGCCACAGTATTCATTGGGCTAGTTCAGTTCAGTTTCTGATCAACGGAAACCAGGATATTGATAGTGGGAGAATTCAGTGATGGCAATGAATGTCATGGGGCAATGGTTCAATTCGCTATTGTTGGAGATGATCATTGCCTGGCACTTGTGTGACAAGAATGTTACTAGTCACTTATCAGCTGAAGCTTGAATGTTGTACAGGTCTTGCTGCACATGGGCGCAGACTGCTTCATATCTGACGAGTTGAGAATAGTGCTGAGCATGGTGGATTAATAGCAAATATTAGAGGGAAGGTCATTGATGAAGCAGTTCAAGATGGTTGGGCCTTACACACTGTCCTGAGAAACCCCTGCAGTGATGTCCTGGGACTGAGATGACTTATTTCCAGCAACCACACCCATTTTCCATTGTATGATTTCAACCAGTGGAGCACTTTCCCCCTTATTCTCATAGACTCCAATTTCATTGGGGCTTCTTGATGCCGTACGCTGCCCTGATCTCAACAGCAATCACTCTCTCCCCATTTCTTGGGTTGTGGGGGCGAAACCCACGCAAACATGAGGAGAATGTGCAAACTCCACACGGACAGTGACCCAGAGCCGGAATCGAACCTGGGATCTCGGCGGCGTGAGGCAACAGGGCTAACCCACTGCGCCACCGTGCTGCCCGAGAATGATAGCACTGTTCGATGATCGAGAGCAGATTGATAGGTGCAGTAATTGGTCGAGATCGACTTGTCCTACTTTCTGTGTACATTGCATAGCAGCCAATTTTCACACTGCCAGGTCGATACCAGAATTTTATCTGTACTGGAACAGCTTGGCCAGGGATGAGCTAGTTCTTTAGCACAGGTTTTCCATACTACTGCCGGAATGTTATCAGGGCCCAAAGCATTTGCAGCATCCAGCGCCATCAGCTGTTTCTTGACATCCCGTGGAGTGAATAGAGAGGCTTAAGACAGGCACCTGTGATGCCAGGGATCACAAGAGGCCAAGATGGGGCATCCACTCAGTACTTCTGGCTGAAGATGGTTTATTTGTTGCACTGATGTGTTGGTTTCCCCCATCGTTGAGGATGGGGATATTTGTGAAGCCTCCTACTCCAATGAGTTGTTTACTTGTCCACTATCATTCCTAGCTGATGTGGCAGGATTGCAGAGGTTAGATCTGATCCGTTGAACAAAGAACAAAGAAAATTACAGCACAGGAACAGGCCCTTCGGCCCTCCCAGCCGGCGCCGATCCAGATCCTTTATCTAAACCCGTTGCCTATTTTCCAAGGTCTACTTCTCTCTGTTCCCCGCTCGTTCATATATCTGTCCAGATGCATCTTAAATGATGCTATTGTGCCCGCCTCTACCACCTCCGCTGGCAAAGCATTCCAGGCACCCACCACACTCTGCATAAAAATCTTTCCACGCACATCTCCCTTAAACTTTTCCCCTCTCACCTTGAAATCGTGACCCCTTGTAATTGACACCCCCACTCTTGGAAAAAGCTTGTTGCTATCCACCCTGTCCATACCTCTCATAATTTTGTAGACCCCAATCAGGTCTCCCCTCAACCTCCGTCTTTCCAATGAAACCAATCCTAATCTACTCAACCTTTCCTCATAGCTAGCACCCTCCATACCAGGCAACATCCTGGTGAACCTCCTCTGCACCCTCTCCAAGGCATCCACATCCTTCTGGTAATGTGGTGACCAGAACTGCACACAGTATTCCAAATGTGGCCGAACCAAAGTCCGATACAACTGTAACATGACCTGCCGACTCTTGTACTCAATACCCCGTTCGATGAAGGCAAGCATGCTGTATGCCTTCTTAACCACTCTATCGACCTGCGTTGCCACCTTCAGGGTACAATGGACCTGAACTCCCAGATCTCTCTGTACATCAGTTTTCCCCAAGACTCTTCCATTGACCATATAGTCTGCTCTTGAATTAGATCTTCCAAAATGCATCACCTCGCATTTGCCTGGATTGAACTCCATCTGCCATTTCTCTGCCCAACTCTCCAATCTATCTATATTTTGCTGTATTCTCTGACAGTCTGCCTCGCTATCTGCAACTCCACCAATCTTAGTATCATCTGCAAACTTGCTCATCAGACCACTTATACCTTCGTCCAGATCATTTATGTATATCACAAACAGTGGCCCGAGCACGGATCCCTGTGGAACACCACTAGTCACCTTTCTCCATTTTGAGACACTCCCTTCCACCACTACTCTCTGTCTCCTGTTGCCCAGCCAGTTCTTTATCCATCTAGCTACTACACCCTGAACCCCATACGACTTCACTTTTTCCATCAACCTGCCATGGGAAACTTTATCAAATGCTTTACTGAAGTCCATGTATATGACATCTACAGCACTTCCCACATCAATTAACTTTGTCACTTCCTCAAAGAATTCTATTAGGTTTGTAAGACATGACCTTCCCTGCACAAAGCCATGCTGCCTATCACTGATAAGTCTATCCAATTGTGAATAGATCCTATCCCTCAGTATCTTCTCCAACAGTTTGCCTACAACTGACGTCAAGCTCACAGGTCTATAATTCCCTGGATTATCCCTGCTACCCTTCTTAAACAAAGGGACAACATTAGCAATTCTCCAGTCCTCCGGGACCTCACCCGTGCTTAAGAATGCTGCAAAGATATCTGTTAAGACCCTAGCTATTTCGTCCTCTCGCTTCTCTCAGTAACCTGGGATAGATCCCATCCAGTCCTGGGGACTTGTCCACCTTAATGCCTATTAGAATACCCAAAACCTCCCCCTTCCTTATGCCGATATGACCTAGAGTATTTAAACATCCATCCTTAGCCTCAACATCCATCATGTCCCTCTCCTTGGTGAATACCGATGCAAAGTACTCATTTTTTTTTTTTTTTTTTTTTTTTTTTTTTTTTAATTTTTTTTATTGGAATTTTTTGCAGAAAATATAACAAAAAGTATAGCAAAAAGCAGTAATATGCAACTAACAGCCCCATAACACCCACAATTCCCCCCATACCGTAACATCACATGTATCACATTCCCCCCCCCCCCCCCCCAAACAAGAGAACTTAACCATAAATTAAAATGAGATAAATCAAATTTAAATAAAATAAGCTAACATAATCAACGCCCCCCCCCCCCCCCCCCCCCCCCCCCCCCACCACCCACCCACCCACCCACCCCCCCCCCCCCCCCCCCCCCCGGGTTGCTGCTGCTACTGTCCCAGTACCCTATCGTTGAGCCAGAAAGTCGAGGAAAGGTTGCCACCGTTTAAAGAACCCTTGCACCGATCCTCTCAGGGCGAATTTAACCTTCTCAAGCTTAATAAAGCCCGCCATGTCATTGATCCAGGTCTCCACGCTTGGGGGCCTCGCGTCCTTCCACTGTAGCAAAATCCTTCGCCGGGCTACTAGGGACGCAAAGGCCAGCACACCGGCCTCTTTCGCCTCCTGCACTCCCGGCTCTACCCCAACCCCAAAGATCGCGAGTCCCCATCCTGGCTTGACCCTGGATCCCACCACCCTTGACACCGTCCTCGCCACCCCCTTCCAGAACTCCTCCAATGCCGGGCATGCCCAGAACATATGGGCATGGTTCGCTGGACTCCCCGAGCACCTGGCACACCTATCTTCACCCCCAAAGAACCTATTCATCCTCGTCCCAGTCATGTGGGCCCTATGCAGCACCTTGAATTGGATGAGGCTAAGCCGCGCACACGAGGAGGAAGAATTTACCCTCTCCAGGGCATCAGCCCATGTCCCGTCTTCGATCTGTTCCCCCAGTTCCCCCTCCCACTTCGTTTTCAGCTCCTCTACTGACGCCTCTTCCTTCTCCTGCATAAGCTTGTAGATATCGGATATCTTCCCCTCCCCGACCCAGACCCCCGAGAGCACCCTGTCACTCACCCCCTTCGCGGGGAGCGCAGGGAATCCCTCCACCTGCCGTCTAGCAAATGCCTTTACCTGCAGATATCTAAACATGTTTCCCGGCGGGAGCCCAAATTTCTCTTCCAACTCCCCCAGGCTCGCAAACCTTCCGTCGATAAACAGGTCCTTCAGCTGTCTAATGCCCGCTCTATACCATCCCCGAAATCCCCCATCCATGTTCCCCGGGACAAACCTATGGTTCCCCCTTAACGGAGCCTCCATCGAGCCCCCCACTTCTCCCCTATGTCGCCTCCACTGCCCCCAAATCTTGAGGGTAGCCGCCACCACCGGACTCGTGGTATACCTCGTGGGAGGGAGCGGCCACGGCGCCGTTACCAGGGCCCCCAGGCTTGTATCCCCACAGGACGCTCTCTCCATCCGTTTCCATGCTGCCCCCTCCCCCTCCATCACCCACTTACGCACCATCGACACGTTGGCCGCCCAGTAATACCCCGAGAGGTTGGGCAACGCCAGCCCCCCCCCATCCCTACTCCGCTCCAAGAAGACCCTCTTCACCCTTGGGGTGCCATGCGCCCAAACAAATCCCATGATGCTGCTGGTCACTCTTTTAAAAAAGGCCCTAGGGATAAAGATGGGCAAGCACTGGAAGAGGAACAAGAACCTCGGGAGAACCGTCATTTTGACGGATTGCACTCTGCCCGCCAGCGATAGCGGCACCATGTCCCACCTTTTAAATTCCTCCTCCATCTGTTCCACTAGTCTGGTGAAGTTAAGCTTATGAAGAGCCCCCCAACTCCTGGCCACCTGCACCCCCAGGTACCTGAAACTCTTCACTGCCCTCCTGAAGGGGAGCCTCCCAATTCCCTCCTCCTGATCTCCCGGGTGCACTACAAATACCTCGCTCTTTCCTAAGTTCAGCTTATAGCCCGAGAAGCCCCCAAATTCCGCTAACAGTTCCATCACCCCCGGCATTCCCCCCTCTGGGTCCGCCACATATAACAGCAGGTCGTCTGCATACAGCGATACCCGGTGCTCCTCCCCCCCCCGCACCAGACCCCTCCACTTCCCTGACTCCCTCAACGCCATGGCCAGCGGTTCAATCGCCAGTGCAAAGAGCAGGGGGGACAGGGGACACCCCTGCCTGGTCCCACGATAAAGCCTAAAATACTCCGATCTCCTTCCATTTGTGACTACACTCGCCATCGGCGCCGCGTAAAGCAGCCTCACCCATTTGATGAATCCCTCCCCAAATCCAAACCTCTCCAGCACCTCCCATAGGTACCCCCATTCAACTCTATCAAACGCCTTCTCTGCATCCAGCGCCACCACTATCTCCGCCTCCCCCTCCACTGCCGGCATCATGATAACATTGAGCAGTCTCCGCACATTCGTGTTGAGCTGCCGCCCCTTGACAAACCCTGTCTGATCTTCATGAATTACCTCTGGCACACAATCCTCTATCCTGGTAGCCAGGATCTTCGCCAGCAACTTAGCGTCTACGTTAAGGAGTGAAATAGGCCTATATGATCCGCACTGCAAGGGGTCCTTATCCCGTTTTAGGATCAAAGAGATCAGTGCCCGCGACATCGTCGGGGGCAAAGCCCCCCCCTCCCACGCCTCATTGAAAGTTCGCACCAGCAGGGGACCCACCAGGTCCGCATATTTTTTGTAAAATTCTGCCGGGAACCCGTCCGGCCCCGGGGCCTTACCTGACTGCATTTGCCCGATCCCCCTGACTAGCAAAGTACTCATTAAGAAGCTCACTCATTTCCTCTGACTCCATGCATAAATTCCCTCTTTTGTCTTTGAGTGGGCCAATCCTTTCTCTAGTTACCCTCTTGCTCCTTATATACGAATAAAAGGCTTTGGGATTTTCCTTAACCCTGTTAGCCAAAGATATTTCATGACCCCTTTTAGCCCTCTTTATTGCGCGTTTGAGATTTGTCCTACTTTCCCGATATTCCTCCAAAGCTTCATCAGTTTTGAGTCGCCTCGATCTTATGTATGCTTCCTTTTTCATTTTAGCTAGTCTCACAATTCCACCCGTCATCCATGGTTCCCTAATCTTGCCATTTCTATCTCTCATTTTCACAGGAACATGTCTGTCCTGCACTCTAATCAACCTTTCCTTAAAAGACTCCCACATTTCAAATGTGGATTTACTCTTAAACAGCTGCTCCCAATCCACATTCCCAAGCTCCTGCCGAATTTTGTTATATTTGGCCTTTCCCCAATTTAGCACTCTTCCTTTAGGACCACTCTCATCTTTGTCCATGAGTATTCTAAAACTTATGGAATTGTGATCGCTATTCCCAAAGTAATCGCCGACTGAAATGTCAACCACCTGGCCGGGATCATTCCCCAATACCAGATCCAGTATGGCCCCTTCCCGAGTTTGACTATTTACATACTGCTCTCAAAAACTCTCCTGCATGCTCCTTACAAATTCTGCTCCAACTACACCTCCAACACTACATGAGTCCCATTCAATGTTGGGGAAGTTAAAATCTCCCATCACAACCACCCTATTGCTCCTACATTGTTCTATAATCTGTCTACATATTTGTAGCTCTACTTCACGCTCGCTTTTGGGAGGCCTATAGTAAAGTCCCAACAATGTTACTGCACCCTTCCTATTTCTTAGCTCTATCCATATTGCCTCAGTGCTCGAATCCTCCATCGTGCCCTCCTTAATCACAGCTGTGATATCATCTCTGACCAGTAATGCAACTCCTCCACCCCTTTTACCTCCCTCTCTATCCCTCCTGAAGCATCTATACCCTGGGATATTTAGTTGCCAGTCTTGCCCATTCCTCAACCAAGTCTCAGTAATACCAATAACATCATATTCCCAGGTACTAATCCAAGCCCTAAATTCATCTGCCTTACCTGCTACACTTCTCGCATTAAAACAAATGCACCTCAGACCACCTGTCCCTTTGCGATCATCATCTCTGGTTGGTTGTGGAACTACTTAGCTCTGTATGTCGCATGCTGCTTTCGCTCTTTGACATGCAAGCAGTCCTGTGTTGTAGCTTCACCAAGCTGACATTTCATTTTTAAGTATGCCAGGTTCTGCCCCAGCATACTCTCCTGCACTCTTCATTCAACCAGGGTTGATCCCCTGACTGGATGCAAGGGTGAATTGAGGGACATGCTGGACTTTGAGATTATAGATTGCGGTTCTTTTTATGACCACTGTACTTACTTTAACATTGAGAGTGGAGAGGGGGATCAGCAATCCCCGATGTACCTCGGAGTTTTGGCGCATGCAGATCTGCATTTTTATGTTCTTTGGGCCCTGCACGCCGGTGTAGAAGAAAAAATGTGAAAACCTGGGAGAAGTTCTCTTCTGGACTGACCTGATTAATACTACACTCCTGTGTGCTTCACCCGATGCCGGTGTCTATGTATTTACATTGTGCATCTTGTGTTGCCCTATTATATATTTTCTTTTCTTTCCATGTATTAAATGATCTGTGAGCTGCTCGCAGAAAAATACTTTTCACTGTACCTCAGTACACGTGACAATAAACAAATCCAATCCAATGGAAGACTTGTGTCTCAAAAGAAGATTCCTAGAGAGGGAACAGGGACAGAAAAAGGTCTCAGTTCAATCAAGAGAGGAGCAGAGAAACAGGTCCCAAACAGGAAAAGGGCTGTTGGTGACTCGATCCTGCGGGCACTGGGGAAAAGGAACTTCTTTGGAGTTCTGCTCAACGTGGCCAAAACTCTGAAGTTATGCTTGCGAGTTGGTGCTGGTGTGTGTACCCGGGATTGCAGGGGAACGGAATTTCAGGAGGTGAGTTTGAAACCCTGTGAGGTGGACTGTATTTGAAGTCGTTCCAGTTCCACAAGTCTGTTCCAGTTAGCACAGCGGCAGTGCCACAACACTATGGGGTTATCCTCAATGAGAAGACGAGACTTTGTCCCCGCAAGGTCAGTGCAGTGGTCACTCTTAATATTTTCATGGAGAGATAGATCAGGGACAGGTAGACTGGTGATGATGATATCAAGCATGTTTTTCCTCTTGGTGGTTCCCTCACCACCTGCTGAAGACCCAATCTTGCCCTTTAGGACTCGCCAGCTCAGTCAGTTGCAGTACTACCGAGCCAGTCTTGCTGATGAACACTGAAGTCCCCACCTACAGTACTTTCTGTGCCCTTGCCACTCAGTGCTTCTTCCAAATGGTGCCCAACATGGAGGACTGATTAATCCGTGGAGGGGAGATGGTAACCAGCAGCAGGATTCCTTGGCACGTCTGACCTGATGCCATGAGACTTCATGGGGTCCGGAGTCAATGTTGAGGACTCCCAGTGCAACTCCCTCCCTACTGTACATCATTGTGCCACCACCTCTGGTAGATCTGTTCTGTCTTTGGAAAAGGACATTTCCAGGGATTGTGATGGTGGTGTCTGGGACATAGTATGATTCCATGATTATGACTACATCAGGCTGTTGCTGGACTAGTCTGTGGGACAGCTGTCCAGATTTTGGCACATGGCCCCAGATGTTAGTAAGACGGACTTTGGAGGGTCAACAGAGCTGGGTTTGCAGTGGTCATTCCCATTTCCTCGATCAATGTCAGGGAAGGGAATGGGGGGGCGGGAGGGGCGCGACGCTACGGGAGGGGCGCGACGCGACGGGAGGGGCACGACGCAACGAGACGAGACAGGAGGGGCGCGACGAGAAGGGAGGGGCGCGACGCGACCAGACGGGAGGGACGCGCCGCGACGGAAGGGGCGCGACGCAACGAGACGGGAGGGGCTTGACGCTACGAGAGGGGCGTGACGAGACGGGAGGGGCGCGACGCGACGAGACAGCAGGGGCGCAACGAGACGGGAGGGGCGCGACGCTACGAGAGGGGCGTGATGAGACGGGAGGGGCGCGACGCAACGAGACGGGAGGGGCTTGACGCTACGAGAGGGGCGTGATGAGACGGGAGGGGCGCGACGCGACGAGACAGGAGGGGTGCGACGAGACGGGAGGTGCGCGGCACGACGAGACAGGAGGGGCACGACGCGACGGGAGGGGCGCGATGAGACGGGAGGGGCGTGACGCGACAAGACGGGAGGGGCTTGACGCTACGAGAGGGGCGTGACGAGACGGGAGGGGCGCGACGCGACGAGACAGGAGGGGCACGACGCGACGGGAGGGGCGCGATGAGACGGGAGGGGCGTGACGCGACGAGACGGGAGGGGCGCGACGCGATGGGAGGGGCGCGCCGCAACAAGACGAGACGGGAGGGGCGCGACGAGACGGGAGGGGCGCGACACGACGAGACGGGAGGGGCGCAACACGACGGGAGGGGCGCGACACGACGGGAGGGGCGCGACACGACGGGCGCGACACGACGGGAGGGGCGCGACACGACGGGCGCGACAAGACGGGCTCGACGAGACGGGAGGGGTGAGGGGGTATGGGGGAGGGGGAGGGGAGGGGGGTATGAGGGGGAGGGGGTATGAGGGGGAGGGGAGGGGGTATGAGGGGGAGGGGAGGGGGGTATGGGGGGAGGGGAGGGGGGTATGGGGGGAGGGGAGGGGGGTATGGGGGAGGGGAGGGGGTGTGGGGGAGGGGAATGGGTGGGGAGTATGGGGGAGGGGGGTATGGGGGGGGGGGAGGGAGGTATGGGGGAGGGAGGGGGGTATGGGGGAGGGGAGTATGGGGGAGGGGGGTATGGGGGAGGGGAGGGGTATGGGGGGAGGGGGGTATGGGGGAGGGGAGGGGGTGTGGGGGAGGGGAGGGGGTGTGGGGGAGGGGAGGGGGTGTGGGGGAGGGGAGGGGGTGTGGGGGAGGGGAATGGGTGGGGAGTATGGGGGAGGGGGGTATGGGGGAGGGGAGGGGGGTATGGGGGAGGGGAGGGGGGTATGGGGGAGGGGAGGGGTATGGGGGGAGGGGAGGAGGTATTGGGGGGGTGAGGGTCGTTGCCAGCAGCAGCTGCACTGGGCTCTGACCCTCCTGACTTCTCGGAGCACAAACAGTAAAGCGGGCTGTCTGACAGCCGCTCCCGGCCAGACTCACCTCCCGCTCCCCGGTTCCGGCTCCCCGGACTCGGCGCTCCCGCTCCCGTTCCCGGCCCCGGCTCTCTCCCCGCTCCCCGGGCTCCTCTTTCTCCACCAATGAGAGCGCACGCTGTGGCCCGTGCGTGAACGCGGTGACGCCGTCTCCATGGCAACGCGTCGGGCCTAGCGGCCTGGAGAAGCCTTTGGCCCGTTTGCTCAACTGGACCCCTCATTCCACACTGAAACATACAGCCAACTTCTCATTCCTCTCTTTACTTAATGCTTTTAAATATTTCTTTTAATCTTTGCTCAAAAATCTAATTTCAAAACATATTTGTAAACTACACAAATAAATCACCTCTAAAAGCACAAATAATTTTTCTCTGAAATTTCCTATTGTGATAGTGTTGTGATTTTCACCGCTTCTCTTTAATTCCTCATTGCCTCCTCTGTGACAACCCATACTGGGTATCATTGGATCTCTACAGTGCACGAGGAGGCCATTTGGCCCATCGAGTCTGCAGCGACCCTCGAAAAGAGCACCTCCCCAGCCCCCTCAAAGCCCACCTAAGCAGCAATTTAGCAAACCCAACTTTAACATCTTTGGACTGTGGTAGGACAAGGAAATGGCAGAACAGTTAAATAAATATCTTGTCACAGTCTTTGTGGTCGAAGATACATCGAAAATCCCATTAATACTAAAGAATATGGGTGGAGCAATTAAATACCATCACCATCACTAGATAAGTAGTATTAGACAAAGTAATCGGGCCAATAGGTCCCCTGGCCCTGATGGCTTGTTTCCTCGGATCCTTAAAAAAAAGTACCCAGGCCTCCCTGGCTTTCCTCTATTTCCCTATCGCTTCTCTCTCTTCTTCCCCCCGGTTGCTGGCTACCTGGCTATTCTTCTCCTTGTTTGTTGGCCACAAACAAATCCCAGAACAATCGGGGGAATGGCTCCCACGTTCTGTGGAAGCCGTCGTCTGACCCTCGGATGGCGAATTTAATTTTCTCCATTTGTGGGGATTCCAAGAGGTCGGACAGCCAGTCTGCAGCTTTAGGCGGTGCTGCTGACCACCAGCCGAACAGGATTCTACGGCGGGCGATCAGGGAGGCAAAGGCAAGGGCTTCAGACCAGCCAGATCTATTTCTGGAACCAATTATTAAGGAAGTAATTAAGCAGCACATTTGGAAAATCATAACCTAGTCAAGCAGAGTCAGCATGGCTTCATGAAAGGGAAATAGTGTCCGATTAATTTATGAGAGTTTTTCGAGGAAGTCTCAACCAGAGTGGATCGAGGGGAACCAGTAGATGTGTTGTATTTGGACTTCCAGAAGGCATTTGACAAGTTACCTCACAAAATGTTATGCCATAAGATAAAAGCCCATGGTGTTGGAGGTAGTAAATTTGCATGGATAGAGAATTAGCTAGTGGTCAGGAAACAGCGAGTGGGGATAAGGGATTATTTTTCAGGTCGGTGATCTGTAACCAGTGGGGATTCCAGAGGATTCAGTGCCGGGACTGCAACTGTTTACAATATATATGAATAACTTAGAGGCTGAAGCAAATGTACTGTAGTCACATTTGCAGCCAACACAAAAACAGGTGGAAAGTTAAGTTGCAAGAGGAATACAAACAGTTTACAAAGACAATTCCTATTTGGCGCTAGAGTAGAAAGGTAACTGTGGCTAAACCGTGGTTTACAAGGGAAATTAGAGCTAGTATTAGATTCAAAAAAGAAGCATACAAATTAGCAGGATAAAGCAATAGACCTGAGGATTGGGAACTGTTTAAAATTCAGCAAAGGTGGATTAAGGGATTGATTAAGAAGGGGAAAATACAATTTGAAAGTAAACTAGCGGGGAACATAAAGCCTGACTGTAAAATTTCTATACGTATTTAAAGAGAAAAAGATTGATAAAACTAATGTAGGCCCTTTCAGCCAGTAACAGGGGAATTCATCAGGGAAACAAAGAAATGGCTGAGGAACTAAATTTGTACTTTGCTTCTGTCTTCACAAAGGAAGACATGAATAATGAGAAACACAAGTTTTAATGAGGAGCTGAAGGAATTCAGTATTAGTGGAGAAATGGTTTTGGGAAAATTAATGGGATTGAAGACAGATAAATCTCCAGGGCCTAATAATCTTCATTCTGAAAGAAGTGCTGTTAGGTAATTTGGACATTCTGAATTCTCCCTCAGTGTACCCGAACAGGCGCCGGAATGTGGCGACTGGGGGCTTTTCACAGTAACTTCATCGCAGTGTTAATGTAAGCCGACTTGTGACAATAAAGATTATTGTTATTTATGGAAGTGGCCCTAGAAATAGTAGAACCATTGGTGGCCATTTTGCTAAATTCTTTGGATTCTGGAATGGTTCCTACAGATTTACCATAGATAGAATTAGATAGATAGATTGGAGGGTAGCTACTATAAATCCGTTATTCAAAAAGGGAGGGAGAGAGAAAACAGGGAACTATAGACCAGTGAGCCTAATGTCAGTGTTGGGAAGTTGCTGGAGTTCATTATCAAAGATTCCATAGCACAGCATTTGGAAAGCAGTGGTATAATCAGACAAAGTCAGCATGGATTTGCAAAAGGGAAATTATGCTTGACAAATCTCCTGGAATTCTTTGAAGATGTAACTTGTAGAGTTGACCAGGGAGAACTGGTGGACGTCGTGTATTTAGACTTACAGAAGGCTTCGACAAGGTATCACATAGCAGATTAATATGTAAAGTTAAAGTGCATGGGATTGTGGGTAGTGTCTTGAGATGGATAGAAAGCTGGTTAGCAGACAGGAACCAAGAGTTGGAATAAATGGTTCTCTTTCCTGATTGGCAGGCAGTGACTGGTAAGTTACTGCAGTGATCTGTGCTAGGACCCCAACTTTTCACATTATATATTAATGATTTGGTGAGGGAACTAAACGTATTATCTCCAGATTTGCAGATGATACAAAGTTGGGTAGGAGGGTAAACTGTGAGGAGGATGCAGAGATGCTTCAGCGGGGTTTGGACAGGCTGAGTGAGTGGGCACATGCATGTCAGATACACTCAGTAGCAAAAATAGGAAGACAGATTATTATTTGAATGGGTGTAAACTGAGAGAGGTGGATACTCAGTCAGACTTTGGTGTCCTCGTGCACAGTCGCTAAAGTAAGCGCACAGGTCGAGCAGGCAGTAAAGAAGGCAAATGGTATGTTGGCCTTCAGTGAGAGGAATTGAGCAAAGGGATACTTAATGTTTTACTACAATTATGTAGGGGCTGGTTTAGCACAGGGCTAAAGAGCTGGCTTTTAAAGCGGACCAAGGCAGGCCCAGCAGCACTCTTCAATTCCTCTACCAGCCTCACCGAACAGGTGCTGGAATGTGGCGACTAGGAGCTTTTCACAGTAACTTCATGTGAAGCCTACTTGTGATAATAAGCGATTTTCATTTCATTTCATTGGTGAGGCCACACCTGGAGTAGTGTGTGCAGTTTTGGTGTCCTTATCTGAAGAAGGATGTTCTTGCTAGTGCACAAAGGTTTACCAGGCTGATTCCTGGGATGGCGGGGCTGTCAAATGAGGAGAGACCAAGTCAGTTAGAATTATATTGGCTGGCACGGTAGCACAGTGGTTAGCACTGTTGCTTCACAGTGCCAGGGACTCGGGTTCGATTCCTGGCTTGGGACACTGTCTGTGCGGAGTCTGCACGTTCTCCCCATGTCTGTGTGAGTTTCCTCTGAGTGCTCCGGTTTCCTCCCACAAGTCCCAAAAGACTTGTTAGGTGAATTGGACATTTTGAATTCTCTCTCTGTATACTTGAACAGGCACTAGAATGTGATGACTTGGGGCTTTTCACAGTAACTTCTTTGCAGTGTTAATGTAAGCCGAATTGTGACACTAATACGGAAAGACCAAGGAACTGATCATCGACTTCAGGAAGCGTAGCACGACACACGTCTGCATCAATGGCTCCGAAGTGGAGATGAAAATGAAAATCGCTTATTGTCACGAGTAGGCTTCAATGAAGTTACTGTGAAAAGCCCCTAGTCGCCACATTCCGGCGCCTGTCTGGGGAGGCTGGTACGGGAAGTTCCTGGGGGTCACCGTCACCAACAGTCTGTCCAGGTCTACTCACGTTGATGCGACAGTCAAGAAAGACCAACAACATCTCTACTTCCTATGGAAGCTAAAGAAATTGGGCATGTCTGTATCGAAAACTTCTACAGATGTGCGATAGAGAGCATCCTATCCGGCTCCATCTCAGCCTGGTATGGCAACTGCTCGGTCCAAAATCACAGGAAACTGCAGAATGTGGTGAACTCAGCCCAACACATCACACAAGCTTGCCACCTCCACATTGATTCTGTATACACCTCCCTCACGAAGGCAGACAGCATTATCAGAGGCCCCATCCCACCCAGGCATTGCCTTCTTCCAGACCCTTCCATCAGGCAAAAGCTTCTTCCCCACAGCTACAAGACTCCTCAACGACTCCCCCTCGGACTGATCTGTTCCCTGTAAGAACACTATTCATGACGCCCTATGCTGCTCTTGCTCATGTATTTGCTTTGTTTGGCCCCTTGTTCCCCACTGTAACCAATCACTGTTTGTCAATGTACCATTTGTCAATATACTCTGTTAATTAATCTTTTTGTCTACTATGTACCTACTGTGTATGTTCCCTCAGCCACAGAAAAATACTTTTCACTGTACTTCGGTACATGTGACAATAAATCAAATCAAATCAAATCTAATTATTATTATTCATTGGAGTTTAGAAGAGTGAGGGGGGGATCTCATAGAAACTTATAAAATTCGAACAGGAGCGGGCCAGGTAGATTCAGAAAGAATGTTCCCAATGATGGGGGGAGTCCAGAACTAGGGGTCATACATTGATGATAAGGGGTAACCCTTTTAGGACTGAGGTGAGGAGAAATTTCTTCATCCAGAGAATGGTGAATCTGTGGAATTCAATACCACTGAAAGTAGTTGAGGCCAAAACGCTGTGTAATTTCAAGAAGGAATTGGATATAGCTCTTGAGGCTAAAGGGGTCAAGGGATAAGTGGGGAAGGCAGGATCAGGGTATTGAAATTGATTATCAGCCATGATCATAATGAATGGTGGAGCAGGCTCGAAGGGCCGAATGGCCTCCTCCTGCCTCTATTTTCTCTGTATGTTTCTATATAAAATGATAAGTTAAATATATGAGAAAAAAGTTGGCAAGTGGAGTAGAATGTGGGAAAATGGGAAGTTGTCCAGTTTGGAAGGGAGGACAAAAGAACAGAGAATAGAGAAAAATTGCCAAAAGCTGCAACATGGGGACTTGGGGCTCCTTGGGCACTCAACCCAGAAAACTACCACACAGCTGCAGCAGGTAATCAGGAAGGCTAATGGAATGTTGGCCCTTATTTCAAAGAGTTGGAGTATAAGTGTCGGGACGTCTTGCTGCAACTGGACAAAGTACTGCTGTGGCCACATCTGGAGCACTGAGAGCAGTTTTGGTCCCCCTTATTTAAGAAAAGATATTTATTTCTCTGGAGGCGGTTCAGAGAAGGTTCACGTTTGATTCCCCAGTTTGGAGGAATTGCCTCCTGAGCAAATGAACACGGCCGGCACAGCGACACAGTGGTTAGCACTGTTGCTTCACAGTGCCAGGGATCCGGATTCGATTCCCAGCTTGGGTCAATGCCTGTGCGGAGTCTGCACATTCTCCCTGTGTCTGTGTGGGTTTCCTCCGGGCGCTAGGGTTTCCTCCCACAAGTCCCGAAAGGTGTGCTGTTCAACGAATTGGACATTCTGAATTCTCCCAAAGTGTTTCGGAACAGGTGCCGGAGTGTGGCGATGGGGGACGTTTCACAGTAACTTCATTCCAGTGTTAATGCAAGCCTACTTGTGACACCAATAAAGATTATATTATTAAACAGATCGAGTCTCTACACATTAGAATTTTAGAAGAACGAGAGGTGTTCTCACTGAAACATCTAGGATCCTCAAAGTATTTAACAGGGTAAATGCAAAGAGGATGTTCCCCCTCATGAAGAGTTTAGGACCAGAGGACATAGTCTCAGAATAAAGGGGGGACAATTTAAGACTGAGATGAGAAGGAAGTTCTTCACTCAGAGGGTTTGAGTCTTTAGAACTCCTTGCCACCGAGAGCTGAGGGGGCAGAGTATAAGTGCGTATTTAAGACAAAGATTGATAAATTATTGATCAGTAAGGGAATTACGGGTTATGGGGAAAGGGCAGGAAAGTGGACATGAAGATTGTCAGATCAGCCATGATCCGATTGAATGGCGAAGCAGGCCTGACGGGCTGAACGGTCTATGCATGTTCCTATTTCTTATGGTCTTATTTTATCAACTCACCTCTTGTCTCTAACTGCTGTTGCCCTCGAGTAACAAGACTTCTATAGTTTGGAAATGGAAGTGTTCAAAGAAATTGAGAAAAATGCACAATTTTGTTTTCAGGGTTCCTATTAATTTCTTTCCCCCAGGGCTTAGATTCAGGAGCAGTGCTCCGAAAGCTAGTGATTCGAAACAAACCTGTTGGACTTTAGCCTGGTGTTGTAAGTCTTCTTACTGTACTATAATTATAGCACAGCTGCCACAATAATGTTCTGTTCAGGGCAGTAGCGACCTGGCTTTGATGATAAAGAAGTCTCCACAAATAAAATGTTGTCTAGAGCAAAAAGGCTCACTTTGATTCACCAATCTGAAGCAGGTAGTCTTCATCTCTGCCTTCCCAGGAGGCCGGTTAGCTCAGATGGTTAGAGCGTGGTGCTACCACGCTAAGGTTAATGCCAAGGTCGTGGGTTCAAAACCCGTAGTGGCCAACAAATCAACCATCTCTGCCTTCTGTGATAGTATTTCCTAGGTTAAAAGTTAAGTAATATCAATTGTTTGCTTTGGAACTACAGGGGTACGCTCGCCGTTGTTTTGCACATTTGTGATTCAACCCTGTAGTTTATCATTCTTTCTCTGGCTGTACACGTCAGACTCTAACACTTCCTGGTCTTCTACAGGCTCCACTTCTCCTCCAGCTTGGTCTGTTTCTTGATGTCAAGTTCTTCCCGATCGGACCTTAAAGCAGCCAACTAACCCAACCTCTATCTACTTCAGCAGGCAGCTACAGTATTTGCCCAATCCGACATTGAATCCAGTAGATTACAGACATCGATCAGCATAATATTACATGCCAACGTTCCCTTGGCAATGGAGGCCGGAAAATTCTTGGTGCCACCCCATGAGCCGAGTAGCTCGATGGCTGCTCTTCATCGTCACAGACAAGGAGATGAGGTGAATTCTGGTTGCTTCAAGAAGCCCTAAAAAGCCCCTGTTTTAAAACTGCCAGTTATGAAAAGGATGTTTGTTGACCCACACGAGACTGTATCGATCGAGCAGTGCTCCTGACCCAGCACACATTGATGTCAATTAGCCACTTGCGCAGAAGCAGAGAAGGACAATCATCCCTTGGACCACAATAAAACAATAACTTTCTGCGAGGTTACCTACCTGTTTAATGAGCTCCAGCCGGTTCCTCTGCAATTTGCATTAAAAAAATGAAAGTCGATTATTTATTTTCAAACAACACCATTTTGAATTAGAAAACTAAAAGAAAAATGTACAGATGGGCAAGAATACAAAATGTAAACATAGGAAAACATCTGAAAGATCTAGGGTTTAGGTTTAACGAAAAAAAAAGTCTGGTTTTGGGCGTGAGTAGTTGGGTGTTTCTCGGAGCCTGCAGCGCTGACAATGACCCCGCGATCAAATGGGACTTTGCTTATTTCTGGGACCCTGCCTCGGGCGCACTTACGTTCTCGAACCCCCTTCCCGGCCTTCGGATCACCCACACCCCAATTTACCAATTAGTGGTCCTCAAGCCCCCCCTCACCCCACCTCATAAGGGCAGGGCATCCCTGGGCCCGATCCTCGGCATGGGCAACTTGGCACCTGGGCTCTGCCAGCCTGGCAGTGCCACCTGGGCACCTGGCAGTGCCAGGGCAGCATCACCAGGGCACCCGGGTGGCAGTACCAGAGTGCCCTGGTGGCATTGGGGGTGCCAGAGTACCACCCTGCCCAAAGCCCAACCACCCGGGGGCTGCCTGGGAGACCCTCCCTCCCCCCACCCCCAAGTGGCGTTATGCCTGGTCCACATTTGTGGTGATAAACTCCACAGGCTTGGGCGTTCGATCCCAGGCCTTGGGATACTTCGCCGCAGACTTATTTCAGTGAAGCTAACTGCTCACATAATTATGCAAATCCGGATCCAGCCCAATGAGGACAAGATCCCAATCGTGGTTTACAGATGCAGATTAAGGCGGCAAATGGAGTTTTGTCCTTCATTGCTGGAGGGATGGAGTTTAAGACTCGGGAGGTTATGCTGCAATTGTACAAGGTGTTAATGAGGCCACACCTGGAGTATTGTGTTCAGTTTTGGTCTCCTTACCTGAGAAAGGACGTACTGGCGCTGGAGGGTGTGCAGAGGAGATTCACTAGGTTAATCCCAGAGCTGAAGGGGTTGGATTAGGAGGAGAGGTTGAGTAGACTGGGACTGTACTCGTTGGAATTTAGAAGGATGAGGGGGGATCTTATAGAAACATTTAAAATTATGAAGGGAATAGATAGGATAGATGCGGGCAGGTTGTTTCCACTGGCGGGTGACAGCAGAACTAGGGGACATAGCCTCAAAATAAGGGGAAGTAGATTTAGGACTGAGTTGAGGAGGAACTTCTTCACCCAAAGGGTTGTGAATCTATGGAATTCCTTGCCCAGTGAAGCAGTTGAGGCTCCTTCTTTAAATGTTTTTAAGATAAAGATAGATAGTTTTTTGAATAATAAAGGGATTAAGGGTTATGGTGTTCAGGCCGGAAAGTGGAGCTGAGTCCACAAAAGATCAGCCGTGATCTCATTGAATGGCAGAGCAGGCTCGAGGGGCCAGATGGCCTACTCCTGCTCCTAGTTCTTACGTTCTTATGTGACGTCGTATGAGATCTCACGAAGAGTCCCGAGGAGGCCTCTCGCGGGATTTTGCGGCCTCGTCACGTCACCGGGTTGGCCGTTCAATCGGGCCCATACCTTTTAATACGGTCACACAGAGATAGAGAAAGAAACTCAAACACTCAAAACATTGCAAAATAACTTTAAATATCAGAATGAAGTTTTCATCGTTGTAAATATCACCTTAAAGTGTATTTAGATGTGTCAGCTGTGAGTATTTCTGGTGGAAAGCAGGAAAGCACAATTAATAGCAAACTGCAGCCATCCCCTAATCACAATCCAACATTAAATTGTCATAACCGCAGATGCTATGACCAAACAGACAATAGTGGTCAGCTTGAACTGTAATAATTGATGCAAAGTAAAGGAGGTACTTGCACAAAGTGAATGATGACTGGCTCAAGGGAGATTGTGTTTAGCAATCTGAATAATGGATATAAATCTGATTTTATGGCTCTGGTTGCAAACATATGCCAAGCTAAGCAAAAACATACTACATACCTGCAAACATATGAAATATGTTTATGAATTATATATATGAATTATGTATATGAATGGCTGATCGGATTATAACATCACCTCATATTCCTGTCTACCCCTGATAACCTCTCACCCCCTTGTTAATCAATAATATATCTACCTTAAAAATATTCTGAAACTCTGCTTCCACTACCATTTGAGGAAGGTCCAAAGACTCACGACCCTGAGCGAAAAGAATTCTTCTCATCTCTTTTTTCAATAAATTTAAAGTACCCAATTATTTTCTTTTCCAATGAAGGGGCAATTTAGCGTGGCCAGTCGATCTACCCCGCACATCTTTGGGCTGTGGGTGTGAGGCCCACGCAGACACGGGGAGAATGTGCCCACTCGATACGGACAGTGACCTGGGGCTGGGATCGAACCCGGGTCCTCGGCGCCGTGAGGCAGCAGTGCTAACCACTGTGCCACCGTGTCGCCCATCTCTGCCTTATTTTTAAACAGTGAGCCCCAGTTCTAGATTCTCCCACAAGAGGAAACTTCACAACCACTCAGGATCATAAAGGTTCCAACCAAGTGATCTTTTACTCTTCTAAACTCAAAGTGGATACAAGCCTAACCTGTCCAAACTTTCCTCACAAGACAACCCACCCATTCCTGGTATTGGCTTCAAGTGAATTTACATTTTTCTCATATAAGGAGACCAATACTGTAACCCTGTACTCCAGATGTGAGCCTATTCGTGTTGACACTATTGCATTAGTGGAAGAGGTTGGGTGGGTAGATTCCTTTGCTCTCTTTCAAGGTATACCTTGGTGGCATTGTCTTGCCGCTGATCCCTCAGCTTTTCAGATGATCTTCCACATGGAATCTCTCATGGTGTTTCTTTTTAAAGCAAGTATAAACGCGGTCACCTTAACCGCGTGACCTGTACAAGTCCCAAGCCCTTTTCCAAATAAGGTAGTGGACTGGGCCAATACACATCCCGTGTTGTGGCTTTTCACATTTTGAGTTGAGCGACCATCACAATACAATGAAAGGTCGATGAAGTTCATTTCATATTCGTCTGACACTCATTGAGTTTTGATGTCTCTATTGTCCACGGTGAGACAGGAAGATGAATCGGTCTCAGTCCTGTTTCTGCTTAATAAAAGGACGAGAGTCTCACAAGCGGCTGGGATTGTTCATATTTCATCAAAGTATTTGTGATTGTTTGAAATTTAGCAATCTAGCATTTGTCCTGGTGATTGCAGAATGGAAAGACCTGGTAACATGTGTATGATTTCACACGACTATTTTGAAGACTATAGAGGACAGAGAGTTCATACAATTAACGTAAGTACAGCATCAATAACTAGGAAATTAAAGGAACTAAAGAGTTACAAATCCCCAGGACCTGATGATTTCCAGGGTGTTAAAGGAAGTAGAGGAGGACACTACAGATGCCCAAACTAGAATCTTTCAGTGCTCCCTAGATTCAGGAATAGTCATTCGTGATTGGAAAACTGCACATGTCACTCCACTTTTTAAGAAGGGGGAAACCAGGAAATTACAGACCAGTTAGCCCATCATTTGTGGTGGGGAAATTGCTGGAGTCTATAATCAGGGATGGGGGTAACTGAACACCTCAAAACATTTTGGTCGATCAGGGATAACCAGCATGGATTCATGAAGGTGTGGTGAAATGAGCTGGCACAGCGGGCTAATTTAGGGGGGATGCCATTTACGGTAGCGAGGTATAGGTTTAGGTACTTGGGGATTCAGGTAGTGAGGGAATGGACGGGGCTCCATAAGTGGAACTTAACGAAGCTGGTGGAGGAGGCCAGGGAGGATCTGCAGAGGTGGGATACACTGCACTTAACGTTGGCGGGGAGGGTCCAAGTGGTGAAAATGAATATTCTGCCGAGGTTTTTGTTTATCTTTCAGGCTCTCCCGATCTTTATACCAAAGGCCTTTTTTCGGAAAGTGGACACAATCATCTCTGACTTTGTATGGGCGGGGAAGGTGCCAAGGGTGGGGAGGACCCTGCTACAGAGGCAGCAGGGGGGGGTTGGCGTTGCCAAACATGCTTCATTGTTATTGGGCGGCGAATGTGGACAAGGTGCGGCGGTGGTGGGAAGGAGAAGGGGTAGAGTGGGTTAGGATGGAGGAGGAATCTTGTAAGGGGTCTAGTTTGAGGGCTATGGTGACGGCAGCATTGCCAATGGCTCCGAGTAGGTATTCAGGGAGCCCAGTGGTGCAGTCCACGGTGGAGATATGGAATCAGCTGAGGAGGCATTTTAGGGTGGAAGGGATGTCGGTGCTAACGCTGCTGTGCGAGAATCATGGGTTGAGCCTGGGGGATGGATAGTGTAGACAGGAGGTGGAGGGAAGTGGGGCCGGTCAAGGTGAGGGATTTGTATTTGGAGGAAGGGTTCGCCAGTCTGGAGGAGCTAAGGGAGTGGGTAGAACTGCCGAGGGGTAGTGAGTTCAGGTGTCTACAGGTTAGGGACTTTGCACGAAAGGTCTGGAAGGGGATCCCTATATTGCCGGGATACACCCTGCTGGAGCGACTGCTGCTTCCGGATGTGAAAGGGGAGGGAAGAATTGGGGATATATATAAGTGGCTGGGGGAGCAGGGAGGCGCGCAGGTGGTGAAGATCAAGGAGAAATGGGAAGCGGAGTTGGGAGGGGAGATCAATTGGGGAGTATGGAGTGAGGCACTGCGAAGGGTAAACGGGACCTCCTCTTGTGCAAGGATGAGCCTGATACAGTTTAAGGTGGTGCACAGGGTGCATATGACTCGGGCGAGAATGACTGGGTTCTTTCAGGGGGGTAGCAGATGAGTGTGAGAGGTGTGGGCGGGGGCCAGTGAATCATGTGCACATGTTTTGGGGTTGTGAAAAATTGGGAAGATTCTGGGCGGGATGTTCGTGGTCTTAGCCAGGATAGTGGAGGAGAGAGTGGACCCGGACCCTTTGGTGGCGATATTTGGGGTTTCAGAAAAGCTGGAGCTCATGGAGAGGAGGAAGGCCGATGTCTTGGCCGTCGCCTCTCTGATTGCACGCCGGCGGATTTTACTGGATTGGTGGTCGGCATCGCCACCGGGGGTAGCAGCATGGTTGGGTGACCTGTCTGACTTCCTGCAGTGAGAGAAGATAAAGTATGAGTTAAGGGGCTCAGTAGGGGAGTTTGAGAAAAGGTGGGGGATGTTTGTGACCGTGTTTGAGGAGCTGTTCTTCGCAGGGGGGGGGGGTGATAGGGCGGGAGGGTGAAAAAGGAGAAAAATCTGTACAAACTGCATCGTAGATTGTTGGAAGAATGTTTCCCGGGGTGTTTATTTGCTGTAACCTACTTTGATACAAGTTTGAATAAAATAAAAAAAAACTGGCACCACATTGCTGAGCCGGCCTCGTCCATCACCCATCCGGAGATAATCGGCTCCATTCATGTGGGTTGATTTGTTTTGGGTGCCCAAATCGAGCCAGACTTTCTGGTATCCAGAGGTCCCGCCGTTATCTTATACGGCAACAGGTTACGTGCGAACAACACCACCGGGGATGGACACCTAGGAGCGGGTCCTTGGTGTCCCACTGAGTGATCATCACCAAGTCCATTGGGTATTGTGGCCCCTCGTCCCGAGACCTCATTGGCCGAGGGTCAGTCAAGTTTCTGGAAAGGTGCAAAGGGAATGAAGGTAGACCCGCTCCAGGACACACCCTAGAGAAGATTCGGCGTGGAGGTGACCATAAAGATTTGGAAGGTGGACCAGACGGAAGGTAGCATCGAGCAAGACTCACCTTCGCGACTAAGATCCTGAGGAACGTGACTCAAAATTGGACCTGTGGCGTGACTGAGTCCATCGGCTTGGGTGGTGTTAGGAATCTTGGGATCTTTTAGTGAATGCTTTGGGAATAATTTAAGGGTAATTGTTACTGTGTGAAATAAATTTGGTTGAATTCTATACTGGTGTTGTCCTTTGTTTGCCGCGTCAAAGGAGACATCTGGGTAAAACGTTTGAGCAATAAACTGGTCAAAGTGTCTGAAGTTTTATAGACAACAAAGGGAAGGTCATGCCTGACTAATGTTATTGATTTTTTTTGAAGATGTAACTATGGCAGTGGACAGGGGAATGTCTATGGATGTTATTTATATGGACTTCCAGTAGACACGTGACAAAGTCCGACATAAAATACTTTTTAAAATAAAATGTTTTTATTCTCCATTTTCACATTTTCCTTCACAATTTACACCCCACCCAAAGACAGTAAACGGTAACAAATACAAAATCAATCCCCTTAACAATAACAACGATCCCATCCTCCCACCACCCCAAACAACGGCCCCACCTGTCAATTTATGCATCCAATAAAACAAACCCTCCCACGTTGGAAACAAAAAACAAAGGAGAAAAAGAAAAAGGAGTCCGGGACCGGCCATGGTCACCATTAACCTATAGAGTCCACCCCCCCCCCCCCCCCCCCCACCCAATGCCATCCAACCTCTGAAAGTGTACTGTACATGATACCAAGAGATGGAAACACCGCCCCCCTCTCCAACTCCTCCCTTCCACTCCCTCTTGTAAAACTCCTCCCCCCCAATCTCGGTTCCTTCCCCCCAACTTTCCACCCCAGCTAGACCACTCGGACCCTGTTCTGCCAGGCTCCGATGGCTGCAGCCCCTACCCCCATCTCACTCCCGTTCACTGACCGGCTTAAACCGGCCAGCGTGGAGGCCCCCACCCGGGTCCGTTTCCTCCTTGCCCGGCCCTAGGAACAGAAATCCCCTTTTAGCACACACACCCCGCATATCCACCTACACCCCAAAGAGCCCTCACTTCGAGTGAAAGTCCCATCACTTCCCTTGTCCAAATATATACAACATCGGCTCCTTTAGCCCATACACCCGCACGCAGTGAAACAAAAAAAATAAGAAAATACAGTCATGAGGTTACATTGGCACATGGCCATTTCTCAATTTCTCAGTTCTGCCACAGTCCTTCTGCCTTCGCAAACTCCTCCGCTGCTTCCGCCGTTCCAAAATAAAAGTCCTTGAGCTTGTAAGTCACCCTCAGCTTCGCTGGATATACAATGCCGCACTGCACCTTGCCAATGTACAGTGAGCTCTTCACCCGGTTGAAGGCAGCCCACCTCCCTGCCAGCTCCACCGTAATGTCCTGGTATACACGTATACCAGCTCCAGCCCACTGCACCACCCGCTTCTGCTTGGCCCAGCACAGGACCTTCTCCTTCACACTGTACCTACGGAAGCACAGAGTCACTACCCTTGGCAGCTCACTCGCCTTTGGTACAGGCCTCCACAACCGATGAGCCCGGTCCAGTTCATATTGGGAGGGATCCTCCCCCTCCCCCAATAGTTTCGCCAGCATTGTGGCAAAATACTCAGTCGGCCTCGGCCCTTCAACTCCTTCAGGCAGCCCCACAATCCTCAAATTCTGTCACCTGGATCTGTTTTCCAGGTCTTCCATTTTTCCTGGCAGATCCTTGTTAATCTCTAGCACCTTCCGCATCTCCTTCCCATTCGAGGTAAGTTGATCACCGTGCTGCAATAATGTCTCCTCCACTTCCTTCAGCGCCTCCCCTTGCACCTGCACCTCCGCCACTGCACTCGCCACCGCCGTCGTCACCGGGGAAATCGCCTCCTCCACCAGCACATTCAAAACCTCCCTCATCCCCTTCCTCAATGTCTCCATGTATTTTGTAAACTGCCTTTCGAATTCCGCAGCTATCACTTTAGTTATTTCTTCAGCCGTAAGCAACGCGGCCTCCCCCGGTGCTCCAGCCTCCATTTTCCTTGGTGACCCCGCGGTGACCTTTCCACTCCCCCGACGGACCTTCAGCTGTTTTTTTTACGGCTGTTTTTTTGCTTATCCTCGACATTTTCCTTTACTGTGCCTTCCCCCTGCTTTTGCCGCCTCCGTGGACCATGGGACAGGGCTTAAAGCCCCGAAAATGTCGTTCCCGAACCGGAGCCCTCCATTGTGCGGCTGCCTCCTGCCCGCCGTCTCCGGAAGTAGACATAAAGGACTGTTAACGAAGGTGGAAGCCTACGGAGTTGAGGGCAAATTGTTAACATGGCTAAGAAATTGGTTGAGTGGCGGGTGACAGAGAGTGGGATAATGGGTAATTACTCTAATTGGCAGGAAGCGACCAGTGGTGTACCACAAGGATTTTTGTTGGGTCCTCAATTATTCACACTGTTCATCAATGACTTGGATGATTGCTATAGAAAGTCATATATCCAAATTTGCTGATGATCCAAAGTTAGGTTGCGTTGCGGAAAGCCTTGCATTGCAAGGAGATATCGACAGACCAGGTGAGTGGGCAAAATTGTGGCAGATAGAATTCAATAGGAGGTCACCCTTTGGACCAAAAAAAATAGAGCATTTGGAAGTGGAAAGAGGTTAGGTACAGTGGATGTCCACTGGAATGGGGGTTCAGGTGCATAGACCCTTCAAATGGCTGGAACAAGCAGAAAATAATCAAAATAATGGAATGTTAGTCGTTTTACAAGTATTGGAGTGTAAGGCACAGGGGTTATGTTGCAGTTGTACAAAACCCTGGTTAGATCCCACTGGAAGTCACTGTGAGCAGATCTCTGAGCACCACACCGCAGGAAGGATATTTTGGCCTTGGAGGGAGCGCAACGTAGGTTTACAAAAATGATACCTGGACTACAGGGGTTTAGTTACGAGGAGAGAATTTAGAAGGTCAATGGCAGTCTGATCGAAGTATTCAAGATAATATTAACAGGGAAAGACAGGGTAGAGAACGATAAACTATTTCCACTGGTTGGAGATTCTAAAACTAGGGGGAACAGTCCAAAAAGTAGGGGCTAAACCATTCAGGAGATGTCAGTAAGTACCTCTTCACTCAGAGGGCGGTACAGGTTTGGAACTTTCTCCCACAAACAGCAATTGAAGCTGGAACAGTTAATTTTAAACCTGAGACAGATAGATTTTTGTTAAGCAAAGATATTAAGGGATATGGGCCCAAGGCAGGTATATGGAGTTGGGTCACAGATCAGCCATGATCTCATTGAATGGGGGGGGGGGGACAGGCTCGATGGGCTGAATGGTCTGATCCTGTTCCTATGTTCTCCTATGTCAATTACAATAGCAAGAGTTGGTAATTTTTGATGGAGGTGGGATTCGGGAAAAGGAGAAGACAAGGTTGAAAAATTAAAATATAAAAATGTGCTTATTGTTCAAATCAAAAAGTTGCATAATTCACAGTGTTCCTTTGAGTAAAAGGACATGATAGTAAATGCAAACATCAGGCTCCATAAACAGAGGTTTAACAGATGAATACCTTCCAATGCATCATCCAAAACATATCATAATTCAGATAAATTCATTTCCATGAAGTTTAATTCCATTGCTATAAAATATGACATGCAGTTGCTTAAGGTACAAGGTAGAAGCAGATCAAGGGCTTTATAAAGTATTTTCATGCTTTTACACGTTTGAAACTGTTAGGACGAATTAGTAGAGCTACCATAATTATATTAAATATGCTCAGTGATGCAATTACATCAGTAATCCCTTGCATTATGGCCATTGCAGAATCAGATTCAATTGATTAATTTTCAAAAGCATCCACACACCAAATAATGGATTCAGCAGTTGTGGCTCAACTCTATGCCCATCACTGTTGCATTGATCGGAAAGGCTGATGCTACTCTCTCCCCAAGATCCTGGCTTGGGTGTCTGTCTGTGCGGAGTCTGCACGTTCTCCCCTTGTCTGTGCGGGTTTCCTCCAGGTGGCTCCATTTCCTCCCATAGCCCAAAGATGTGCGGGTTGGGTGGATTGGCTATGCTAAATTGTCCCTTAATTGGAAAAAAATAATTGCGTTTTCTAAATTTAAAAAATGATCCTCAACCTCATGATAATGTTTCACGAGCTGTTCAGACACCATACTGCATCATGTCCTCCAACTAACTGCTTAAGTACTTCCAAATATAGATACTATAATATCAAATTCCCAACCAATTTATACACAGCAAGGCTCCACGGGAAACAAGATAACGAGCAGATATTCTTTATTTTTATAAGGATGTTGGCCAAGTGTTTTGTAACCTTTTTTATTTGACCCAGAAACATTTGTAATTTCTAAAATTTCTGTGGAATCTGTAATTGTTCTGAATGTTCTTAAAAGATATAAATAATTTGCATCAATTGTATCTTTTGTTGGATAATAAAAAATACTGGTCACTTGGAAACAGCACCAATAGGGGCTGGTTTAGCTCACTTGGCTAAATCGCTGGCTTTTAAAGCAGACCAAGCAGGCCAGCAGCATGGTTCGATTCCCGTACCAGCCTCCCCGGACAGGCGCCGGAATGTGGCGACTAGGGGCTTTTCACAGTAACTTCATTGAAGCCTACTCGTGACAATAAGCGATTTACATTACAATAGGAAGTTAACATACGAAAGTCCTGTGGCTTATAGACACTACTGCTGTAAAGAATAAAGGTGAGATGCAGCAGAGGGGAGAACAGAGAAGGCACACTTAAAGTGGTGTATAGTTATACAGTTAAACAGGACTGTAGAGATTGTGATTGGGCAATTTTACAGCTCTGCTTCAATTTTGCCAGAGCCAACCTAGAGGGCTTTAGTAAAGGAGTCAGATTGGGCAGCACGGTGGCGCAGTGGTTAGCACTGGGACTACACCGCTGAGGACCCGGGTTCGAATCCTGGCCCTGGGTCACTGTCCTTGCGGAGTTTGCACGTTCTCCCCATTTCTGCGTCGGTTTCACCCCCACAACCTAAAGATGTGCAGGTTAGGTGGATTGGCCAGGCTAAATTGCCCCATAATTGGAAAAAATGAATTGGGTGCTCTAAATTTATAAAAAGTGTGCAGCTTGGGTTACAATTATCTCCCACAGGCAAAGATGGAATGATGCTTCCATTGCAGGTGAATGGAGGACAAAATCAATCAAGTGAAAAAAAGTGAGCTCTCCGATGTTCTGGAGGCAGAGTTGGGAAAAGAGAGACTGCCTGTTGTACCACATTGGAGTGGGGAGTGATCTGAACGTTTGTAATCTTGAGAGGTAGGTCAGAGCTTTCTGGCTTCTCAGGCCGGCAGGATCGTCTGGTCCCGCAGACGATGCTCCCATGCCGTGGGTTTCCCGGTAGCAAGGTGTGCATTCAACGGGAAGCCCCGTTGACAACAGCAGGACCTGCCAATGGCAGGCTGCCTGCTGCAGGAGTGGCAAAACACACAATAGGATGCTCGGTAAATCCCACCCATAGCCTTTGTTATATCTCCTTTTCCTGGTGTAGTTCGTATTGACTAATTTGCCTGTTAATTCCTGTATTAAAGTAAAAATCAAATCTTGCTGGTAACTTCATTTGAGGGTCATCAAGTTGATTTGATTATTTTAGTCTAGTTTCTCCACAGTGATCAAGATACCAGAAGAACGGTCCTGCATTTCTTTGAACGGTAAATAAGAACACAAATAGGAGCAGGAATAGGCCATTGGGCCCTTGAAGCCTCCTCCACCAATCAATAAAATTATGACCGTTCGGTTTGTGGTTTTAACTCCACTTCCATGCATACCTCATAACCCTTGATTGACTCCCTTATAGACCAAAAATCTGTCTAACCCAGCCCTGAATATATTCATCGACCAAGCCTCCAAAGCTCTTGCAGTAGAGAATTCGAAAGATTAATAATTTATCAAAGGTTGACATTCAATGACATTACCATTGCTGAATTCCTCCACTGTCAACATCCTGATCAGCCAGAGAAATATTTTGGCAAGAGCAGATCAGAGGTTAGAATTGTAACTCACCTCTCGACTTCCTACAGTCTGTCCACCACTTACAAAGCACAAGTCAGGAGTGTGACGTAATACTTGCCTGGAGGAGTTCAAACAACACTCAAGCAGCTCAACACCATCCAGGACAAAGCAATTTGCTCGATCAGTACCCAGTTCATCATCACAAATAATCACAGTCTCCACCGCTGTCACACAATAGCATCAGTTTGTAACATCTACTGAAGATGCACTGTAGTAATTCAACCAAGACTCCTTCAACAGCATCTTCCACACTCTCAATCTCTGCCACCTAGGACAAGGGCAACACACGCATGGGAACATTACCACCTGCTAGTTCTCAGTCACTTACCACCCTGACTTGGAACCATAGAATTGACAATGAAGGGGCCATTCGGCCCATCAAGTCCTGCTTTCATTGTCCTGCTTTCACTGTTGCTGTGTTTAAAACCTGGAACTCCCTTCCTTACAGCAGTGAGAGTGAATCTATACCACATGGACTACAGAAGTTCAAGGCAGCAGTTCACCAATTCTGCTGAAGCAATAAACGCACAAGTGGCATCTTGAGCAAATAAAAACTCATGCAAGACATTGATAACGTGATAAACTGCTCCATCAATACAAGAATGCTTTCTTTAATCACTTCCATAAATATATGATGCCTATTTAGTAAACATAGATATTACATTCAAATGCCTTTGTTTAGGATTTTAAATGCACTGACATTTCTTTTAACTTGGATATTTGAAACCTTATTGAATTTTTCTGAAAGATTTGATATCCACATTTTTAAGCTGCGTGTCTGCTTCTCATCAAATGAGTTTGTTTTGTAAATTGTGTTGGGACTGTTGCACTTTCATGCTTTTTGTGATCCAGCAAAACATTATCCTTTTGTGCTGTCACTGTGGCCTGACTCATTCTGAAGAAAGCAATGAATCCTTTGGATTTTTTGCTCTAAATTTAATTATATTTGAAGGATAATTTTTACAAGAGTATTATAGTTTTATGATTCCTGCCAAAAGAATTACTGAAATATAATATTCAGAGATCACAATAGATTCTTTTCTCTATCTCTGCAAAGAAAGTAGACAATTTTGGACTTGATCTACCAGCCGTGTTGTGGCTGAAAAGCAGAGCGGAGGGTAGATCCCACTTCTGGCACACCACACCTCGTGAGATCCAATACGCTCTTACGAGACGCTGCGATGTGAATTGTGCCCTTTGTGGGCGGGATCATTTTCTAGCAAATCTGCATATTAAGAGTGAGACAGCTAGTCTCACTCTAATATGCGCTCCCGAGATCCAAAGCGTGAGATTCAACTTCCTCACCTTGGGAGGTCGTGGGCATGCACCATTCAGTACTGGTCTTCTCTGCTGGAAGGTCATCAACTCGGTGAAAGACGCTCTTTGGTCTGCCCGAAACTTGCTGATCTTCCAGTGCAAAGAATTGTCCTCGACCGAGTGTTGCAGACTGGCACATTCCAAGGTCCAGGACTACGTGCTGAGGGATGCACCCAAGCTTGGGGCAGCTGTCGCCAAGGCGCAATGGGGAAAGGCCACTGTGTAATGTCTTCCAGCAAATGTACACCGAGGGGCTGGTAACCGTGTAAAACCCCTCGGTCTGGGTCATTAACACTCCAATATATAGAAGAAACATGACGATGTAAATATTTAAGAATTGGAACGTAAAGAGGGATATGTGTGTAATGTCATCCCAATTGAATGGAAGAAAGTCAAGTGAATGTGTAACTTTGATGGAAATGTACAGTCACGATAATTCAAATGTTCTGTAATGTTTTAGAGATTTTATGAATAAAGTATATTTTTTGAAAAAAAAAATGGGAAGATGGAATGGCACTCGTGGAGGCCCCCAGTTATTTGCCCTCTGGGCAAGTTGGCATCCTGGCACTACTGGTCCCTCCCAGGCACCATCAGCGTGGCACCCTGGCAGTGCCACCCGACTGCCAGCTTGGCACTGCCAAGGTGGCAGGCACTGCCATGATGGCATTTTTCACAGCAGAGTTTGGGCTGGGGTGCCTTGTGCAGGTGTCCGAGGGGGGGGGGGGCAGAGAATCCCCTTATACATGGTTGGGGCTTGAGGAGGGCGCAGCGCAAGAGGTCTCTTCCTGCACTGAGGAGTTCTGGTGAGTGGAGCTCCTCGGTTCGGGAATGGGGCTGAGTGCGGCCTCAGGCGTTCGATGTTGGTTTATCGCGGCCATCGTGTCTATAGCATTTAAAGGAAGTGCCTCAAAAACAAACCAATTAGCAGGAAAGAATAACACAATCTGGCAATGTGGAGCATACTAGTTTATAGTAACATAACCAAGATTTCTAATGTTCTAGAATGCATCCACCTTTACTGCATTGCAAATTAATAAACTCCACTTTTGGAATAACAATCTCCAATATTAGAGTTAGAGTGTTTGGTTTGATAATTTGAGTGCTTTTTCAAAACTCATCATCTGAGAGAACAGATCCACAAAAAATAGTATTTTTTGATAATACTGTGCACCTCAATGTACTTTCACAAGCCAAAGTCATACAAATTCTGTTTTGTTGTCATCCCCAGCATTCAGTTGCGTGGGAGTATCAATAATAAGATTGGTTAGTTTAAGGAGCGGTAGGTTAATTTGGTGGGCGGTGCGTGGTGTACATGGAGGCCCGTTGGGCCCGTGGAGGATTGGAGTGCGTGATGCACAGGTGGCTGCCAATGGATGGTGGCGGCAGTGGTGGGATTAACTAAAACCATGGCAGGTAAGGGGAGTCCGATAACAAAATGGTCCTGGCTCAATAGATCTCATCTCTGTGAGGTTGGATAGGGATTGATGAGACGGGGATTGCAAAAGCAGATGGGTACGGCAAGGAAGGAGTGGCTGAGATGATGGAATTGTTTAAGTGTGGCAAAATAGGGATTATTATTTGATACAACTTGTTCAAAACTACTCTTTGTGCTAAAGTGAAGATTCACTAAATTGGAATGAAATTTAAGAAAAGCTTACAGGTGAATTAAAAGATTACATCAGGTTTCTTTCAATAGACAAAGATTAACAATAACAGTCTATACCCTCCAAAGATTCCACAGTCTAATGCCAAAAGGCATATCATCACGCAAATTTAGATTCAAGGCAAGAGAAGTTAGTGTTGCTCTGAAAGTTGCATCCTAAACAAGAACTTTGTCATGGAACAATATGGACAGTTGGGAAACTTTACTTCAATGATAAGACGCTGAAATTATAAAAGGCAGATTTCAAGGCTAAATACTTATTCCTCGAATAATATTGATCCATCAGACGTAAACCAGGTTTCTGGTAGCACAGTCGTTAGCACTGTTGCTTCACAGCTTCAGGTTTGATTCCTGGCTTGGGACACTGTCTGTGTGGAGTCTGCACGTTCTCACCGTGTCTGCATGAATTTCCTCCGGGTGCTCCGGTTTGCTCCCACAAGTTCTGAAAGACGTACTGTTAAGGCATTCTGAATTCTGTGTACCCAAACTGGCGCCAGAATGTGGCGACTAGGAGCTTTTCACAGTAACTTCATTGCAATGTTAATGTAAGCCCACTTGTGACAATAAAGATTACTATTAACTCAGGAGAAAACAGTTCAAAATGACTGTCCTATTCTGTGACTATAAACAAGTCTCTTGACATTAAGGGATGTGGGCCAAAGGCAGATATATGAACTTAATAATCTATTAGTGTCACAAGTAGACTTACATTATCACTGCAATGAAGTTACTGTGAAAAGCCCCTAGTCGCCACACTCGAATGCCTGTTCGGGTACACTGAGGGAGAATTCAGAATGTGCAATTCACCTAACAGCACGTCCTGTGGGAGGAAACCGAAGCACCTGGAGGAAACTCCCGCAGACACGGGAAGAATGTGCAGATTTCGCACAGTGACCCAGGCCGGGAATGGAACCCGGGACCCTGACGCAGTAAAGCAACATTAGGCCACAGATCAGCCATGATCTCATTAAATGGCAGGACAAGCTCGAGGGGCTGAATGGCCTGATCCTGTTCCTATGTGCATTCAAAAAGTGAGATGTTTCGAATAGGTCTGTAATAAAAGAATTACTAGAAATCCTGTATTTAAATAGCACTGGGCAATATTGATATTAATTCAACTGCAATGTTTGTGGGTCTAGTGATAGTTATGAACAAATCAAGGCTTTGACTTTTAGGTGTACATTTATCATGTGATTATTTTCACACCTTGTAGAATGTTAAATATCCTCTGGGAACATACAGAACTGAAAAGAGACCGCACTTAATAGCAATATAATCCTTCAGTTTCCAATACCAGATCAAGTAGATATAATAAACGAGTCTTTAAATCAAGAATTTGTTGGGAGTATTTAGGTGAAAGTCAGCAAACCTAGAGAATTCCCTCTACATCACATGACACTGAGGTTGTGGTCCACAAGCAATCTTGAACTGGAACTCACCTTATAAGCAACTTACTGTCGTAAAAGGGACTGTATGCTGCACTGTTTGACACACAATTAGAACTTTAGACAAACGGCTTTCTAAAATATAACCCCAAATTGCATTTCATCTTGGCTTTCTCTGCTCATGACAATGGCCCATGCGTTTCTGATTCCTACCATTGCTTTTAAGGGGTACCCCAATGATATGGTGGGGAATCCCACTAGGTAGTTTCCATGTAAGGGTATACCCGGCAATTGCCTAGAGGTACTAACTTCCTCTGGGCAACTGCACTGGTCTGGAAACCATCGACAAAAGCAATTTAAATTACTAACTTTAGATAGTTCTGCCATTTTTTCCGATGTTACTCTGAGTTAAAGTAAAAAAAACCTTCCAGCTCCAGTGTAACTAAACACCCCAGACCTAGTCTCGTACGGGACATCCCACACACACGTGACTCCCCAGGGGACCCACTGCACTACCACCCCCACCCCTTCCCAGTGCAACCCACTGCGACCCCATCTCGTTTGAATCACTTACCATTGAAACTTACCGTCTCACTTTTAATGGTCCCTTTAAACACCTCCTTTATGGCAACTAGTGCCGTAAAATGGGTAGTTTCTTATCTCTCTGCTCCCCAGTTACTCCACATCAATGTAGCCAGCGTGCAATTCTGAGCTCCTGTCTCACCCAGCCTGAGTGAGGAAGGTTGGGCGAGACAGGGGCTTTGCAATTATAGCATGGGTAAGTCCGACAAGAGTGTCAATTCGACGGAGATTACCACTCTAAGGAAGTTGCAAGTCTTCATCTTCAACTCTCCCACAACTATAATTCCCAACACTATCATCCTGGATTGCATTCCCCTCCTTTATTCCTGTCTTCTATGCCCAAATATAAATCCCAAAATGGCGCTGGCCGTTTTTTCTTTAGCATGCACACGTCTGGAGAAATAAACACTTTTGATGCATACAGTTATTTCACAACTTTTTTTCTCTCAGGTTTCCATCCTAAATTGTATTTACTCACATTTATATCATAACCATGTCTCTGCATGTTATAGAATGTCATCCCATGTCCTTGACAATAGTCCACTTCAATTATCCAAAACCTCCAATTTTGGGCTCTCACCCACTACTCCTTCCTTTACTACATCATTTCCAAACCTTCTCAACAATTCAATTCAAGCAGTATCCGTTTATTCATCCCTTTGTTTCCCGTCTATTAATCTACATCCTCCCTGTGCTTGGGCAAGCTGCATGACGTAGGCGACAGTTTCCAAGTGAAAACACAAACAGTGAGGAGAGGTCAACAGAACTTTAGCCACTCATGCTACGCTTAGTCAGCATCACTTAATGCTTCTGCTGGTAAAAGGGCCCTGGGGTAGTTGCCATCAGCAGAACAAGAAACTCCAGAAAGTGGTATTTAGAAAATGACTGCTGTGACAGCTAAAATAAGTGCAGTGTTGTAAGACATGTTCAAACTCCTCAATTCCACCAGCATTCAAGACAATCAATATCTTGTTGGAAATTACCTTAAATTTGATGTCATTGCAGATGTTGACTCTGGGTTAATATGTGTTTTTGGTTACAACAGTACTTTAGTTTTAACTGATTTGTATTATTGACTACATACAGATAACTACACTTAAGCTAATCTCTGAATTATTATTGCGATCATAAATTACACAAAATTGAAGACAGAAGAATTTTAATTTTTTTTTTTTTACTTGTGAATATTTTGGCTTAAAATTACAATATTAATAATCCATTCCACATAGTAAAAACTACAAAAGTTACATTTTAATATTGATTTACAAAGATTCTGCTTTATTTTTATAACATGGGGATAATGTACATCCAAAGTTATTTACAAGACAAGATCTGTTAAAACCATGTACTGTATATAGACCACAATCGGATAAACAGCTACTGGTGGTCAACTTAATTCAAGAGGTAGTTACCATTACTTAAAATGAGTACATAAAATAATACCCCTTTATATTTTAATCCAATAATTTACAATACAAATTTGAAAATGTGTCATATGCACAGTATCTACAACCCATTCCTGAAATTTCAGTTTTGGAAGTAATTTTTGGCATCTCCTAACCTCCTGAGGAACTACAAGTGATGAATCCATAATCTGGTATTCACATTTGTTTATGCTAAGTGTGTGGAGCTTCTGTTTATTCTTCAGAGCAGGCAAGTGTTAAGTTACTCAGCAGGGAATATGCTGTGAAGAAACAGCAATACAATCTGGCAGTGATTTTTTCCAGAAAAATTACATTTAACTGCAAATATAAGCAAACAGCTACTTGAAGGACAAAAACATACAGCGAAATCAGATGACTATGAGGCAGAATGCACCATAAAAATAGTTGCTATTTTAAAAAATAAATCTTTCTCGTCAACAAGTTTACAAACACCGTTGTAAGATTCTGTAGTTATATAGTGGACACACACACACACACAATTAGTCTGTTTGGGTAATTCTCTTTTTGTAAGAACAGATGGCTCAAAAAAAAACTTATTGACTGTGATTCCCTTTTCTTTTGACAACTGTCAGATTGAAGAAAAAGTGCTTCCCAGAATAAAAGTTCACACAAGGAAAAGTTAGATTGTTTCTAAGTGTTCATACATGTACCTTGCTGGCATTTTAAGTCTTCTGCAGTTAGTCTTTGATCCTTGGAATATTATACGCATAGTGAACCAAAGGAAATCCCCGACTTTGATAGAAGCAGGCCCTCCCACAGGCCTGGACTTGGTCGGAACTATCTGAAACAAAGGAGTCTCCCTCGTCAGCATATTCTGAATGAGCAGACTGAGTCCCAGAGTCTGACCAGTAGCCGTTGGGCCGCTGGCAAGGCACCACAGCCAGGGCTGGGCAGCTATGTGACTTCACTAAGTGTTTGCACGTTGAAGGTTTTGTCAGTAACAATGATTCACAACAGTCACATACAGAGAGATTGCCCTGTAGGTGGGTATACATTCCACAGTCACAGAAGAATTCAGGTGTCACACAGCTGCTTTGAGCGTTCACTGTAACTGCAACCGATTTGTCTTTTTGCTTTGGGCGCCATTTCAACATATTCCAGTCGTCTTTGAATCGCGGATTGAAGAAAACATAGAGAACAGGGTTCAGGCAAGCAGGCAGCGGAAGGAAGATTAGTGTTACGGACTTCATTATTTCAGGGCTGATGGAGATTGCACTGATAAGAGGTGCAAATGAGAAAAAAGCAACAGGACAGAAGAAAATGCAGTTGGTGAAAATTAACCAGGCAACATGCTTAATCATACTTGACTGAGAATTTTCTGCAAGATCCTCTTTTTCCAAGTTGCAGTAGAGCTTTATGTAGACAACTGCCATTAGCAGGAAAGCTATTGAGTTTAGCAACACCAGAGTTACTGTATAACCCAAGGAAGGAGATTCACCAGTGGGGAAGGGCAAACAGAGCGGAGATGCTGAAAATTCTCCTATATGAAACCATGGAAGGCAAGCTATCACTGCAGCAACCAAGACAGCAAAGGCAGCAGCTATCTGAAAGTGTATCAGCCGATGACTTTTCCCTTTTTTGATCAGGTCACGTGTGGTCATAGTCCGTTCAAAAGATGCCAAGGTGAGGAAGAAGATGGATGCTTCAGAAGAGATCATGGCGAGGAATCCAGCAACTTTGCAGCCACTTCCCGTCTCCCACCAGGCACCAAATCGAGCAAAATCTCCCCAAGAGACTGAATCTAGAATAGTCAGGGTACCAATATATACTCCCATTAAGAGATTGGCTGCCGCAATTAGACCCACAAACAGCTTTGCAGAAGACAACGGTGCACACGATGCAAATGTTGTTACGACAACAAGAATATTGAAAATCAGCGCCACTAGGAAGATGAACCATACAGTCAGGCGAATCATCCAGCTGCCCAGCAAATGTTGGCATGGTTTGAATGCACCTAGTGGAGAGAAAATCAAACTCATTACTAAAAGATCATTGGTTTACTAAAGTACGTTTGTTGACATATATACTTCTCAAACAGAAAAGTTGCTCTCTCTCTGTCTAAGAATAAAACAATAAGCTCTGTCCTGAAGTACCAGCAGATTGTTTTTATGGAGAGATTACAATGCTCAGTGTTTAACATCCACATGATATGGATGGCGAAAAGGTCGCTAGGCTCCCTCAAATGTCCTCAATCACGCAGCTGAGGTGACGCTTGCATAGTCTGTTTCTTTTGTTGATTTTGATGCCTCCGGCAGGTAATTATTCTTTCAGCAGCCTGATAGAACTATCTATTGTTTTGATTAAACTACTGTATTGCATTCTTTTATTATGCTTAGACGCACTGTGTGAACTTACCGGCTCAATTGTGCAATTAGTTTTAGAAAAATAAGGATTTTAATGGCTCGTTAATTAAAATGAATGCACTGCAGCAGACAATATAATGCATCATAATAGTTGATATTACTTTATTTGCCCCGTCCCCATCTTTATGCATTATTGAAGTTTTAAAAATGGATGTCCACCTGCGGACTGGCAGCGACAAACATTCTTTAAGGGAAACGTACCACTTTTATTGACAACAATTTGCAATTATATTTTAAAAATGCCCCAAAATGCATGATCAATACAAGGGTGAAACTGAAATCGTGGTCAAAAAGATGGATCTTCTGAAGGCTTTTAGAGATGGTAGACATGGAGAGGTAGAGGGAGATCCAGAGAGTGAGGTTAACACAGCTGATGGCTCGTCCATCAACGTTGGATTAAAGGGGCGTGCACAGCAAGCAAATTAAAAACTCAGTACTATTGGTTGTCCTGAGATTAATAAATGCAAATGGATAACTAAATGGGTGCTGTCTGATAGATTGATTATACTTTGATAACTATTCTGGAGGACAGCAGTGTTTTTGCAATTTAGATTGTAGACATACTCGGTGGAAACCTCAAGATCTACTGCTCCCAAGTAAGCTCTGAACAAATGCAGGAATAGAAGCATAACTGACTTCAGTGGCTCCAGACTCCCTCACATTCGACTAAATTAAATAAATGGATCACTTGCATGTGACAACAATTGTGTTGTGCTATAAAACAGCATAAATGTTCTAATACTCTCTCTGCTGTACTAAGGTAATAACGCCTGCTGCTCTATGGAGACATGCGAGAATTAATGAAACAGTGTTCCTTATTGTCACAAGTAGGCTTCAAATGAAGTTACTGTGAAAAGCCCCTAGTCGCCACATTCCGGCGCCTGTTTGGGGAGGCTGGTACGGGAATTGAACCCCCGCTGCTGCCTTATTCCTTATTTGGCAGCACGGTAGCATTGTGGATAGCACAATCGCTTCACAGCTCCAGGGTCCCAGGTTCGATTCCAGCTTGGGTCACTGTCTGTGCAGCTTCTGCACATCCTCCCAGTGTGTGCGTGGGTTTCCTCCGGGTGCTCTGGTTTCCTCCCACAGTCCAAAGATGTGCAGGTTAGGTGGATTGGCCATGATAAATTGCCTTTAGTGTCCAAAATTGCCCTTAGTGTTGGGTGGGGTTACTGAGTTATGGGGATAGGGTGGAGGTGTAGACCTTGGGTAGGGGGTAGGGTGCTCTTTCCAAGAGCCGGTGCAGACTCGATGGGCCGAATGGCCTCCTTCTGGACTGTAAATTCTGTATTACAAGGCAGCGATTTAGCCCTCTGTGCTAAACCAGCCCCATTTGGTTCCTTTTCAGTATCTGCTTATTGAGAGTCCATTTCCAACGAGTTGGTTTAAAAATGCTCCTTATGGCACACCAGACCTTCAACTATTTCAGTTTGAGAGCACCTAAGGAACAAATCAGCTTTAGAAAGAAAGAAATCAGAAAGAGGAAACCAGCATTAAGCAACGTGTTTGCAAGTATTCATCTACCAACACATGCAAAGTGACTTAAACATGGAATTTTGTGAGTAGTACCTGAAGATGGAGTACAGTGCACTGTGGGCTGAATCTTTGCTTCGTCATTTTTAATCTCATCTTCGACACTTTGGCCTAAAGAAAAGACCACAGAACGTTTGCTGACTCATCACTTTAATACCGTGCCACAAAACACTGAAAAACGTCATCACAAGTCACTTATTTTGCAGAATTGAACATGCTAGCATGGTATTGTTTTCCAAAACTTGCAATTCATTCAGACTTGTGCCACTCATGCCTACAATTAGAGCAGCTCAAGAATTCCAGGGTCAACCAGGGCAGAACTTTGCAGCAGCTGGAAAGGATTCTGTAATGGGAGGGAAAGTGGCTAGACATTTTGATTCATGTGAAAACCAATGATGTAGCCAAGAGGATTTGGAAGTTAGGTCAAAGGCTTAAGAAAAACAGCCTTCCTCCCCCATCCTGTATTATGCACTGTACCAGTTCTGGAGAAGCAGTCTAACATGGGACTTGAGACATGGTGCAAGAACATTCGTTACACAACCTTGGGGAACTAATGCTGACAAAATGGAACGCTACCTAGACCGGAAAACTTTCACTTGATCTGAAGTGACAAATAAGCTAAATGGGGTGGTGAGGAAGGTTTTACACTAATACCGTGCAAGAATGAGGGTGAATACAGAAGCCAATGAAGTACGGTAGTCTAAAATTTGTGGAGGATGACCCGGTTGCGTTTATATGAACAGACGGAGTACAAGAGATAGATGAGCTGGAAGTAAGGTTAATCGGGTGGCATGGTATCACAGTGGTTAGCACTGTTGCTTCACGGTCCCAGGGTCGATTCCTGGCCTGGGTCACTGTCTGTGCAGAGTCTACACTGTCTCCCTGTGTCTGCATGGGTTTCCTCCGGGTGCTCCGGTTGCAAAGAACAAAGAACAAAGAAAATTACAGCACAGGAACAGGCCCTTTGGCCCTCCCAGCCTGCGCCGATCCAGATCCTTTATCTAAACCTGTCTCCTATTTTCCAAGGTCTACTTCCCTCTGTTGCCGCCCGTTCATATACCTGTCTAGATGCCTCTTAAAAGATGCTATCGTGCCCGCCTCTACCACCTCCGCTGGTAAAGCGTTCCAGGCACCCACCACCCTCTGCGTAAAAAACTTTCCACGCACATCTCCCATAATCCTCCCATATCCTCCCACAATTCCCGAAAGACATGCTTGTTGGGTGAATTGGACATTCTGAATTCCCCCTCAGTGTACCCGAACAGGTGCCAGAGTGTGACGACGCGGGGATTTTACAATAACTTCATTGCAATGTTCATGTAAGCCTACTTGTGACAATAATAAAGATCAATATTATTAGTAGGAAACAAGTAAAACATCACAGCAGTAAGTGAAACTTGGATTGAGAAGGAAGATGAAGACAGACCAACAGGATGGTGCACTTTACAAAGAACAAAGCAGAAAGTAAATTAATTGGCGGAAAATGGCTCATCAGGGCAGCATTCTGCAAAACTGAGAAAAAGGATATGGTTTACTCCTAATAATTTTATTGAGGTACAAAAATGTAATTTATTCAGCAATCTAAATTTAATGTCTAAGTAAAAATCAAATCATTTGAAGTGACTCGAAGTAGGAGATGAGACTGCATTGGAAACAAAGCTGAATCCCTTTTCAAAAAGTCAGTGAAATGAGGAAACAACTCAAAGGAAGTAGTTGTACTGCAATGGGAGGCCATAAAGCAGAGGAATTGTTAGTTTTTCAGTGGATATCATGAGTCACCTCAATTAGCCCAACACCGACTTAGCTGTACATTTGGGATAGCCTGTTCGGTGTAGATTTGATAGTAACCAATGATGAGGGGGTAAACAAAGGAACAACTGGGGGAGAGTGATCATAACATGGTTACTTTCACAGCGATTGTGTACCTTGTGTTGCCCTATTATGTATTTTCTTTTCATGTACCAAATGATCTGCTGAGCTGCTCGCAGAAAAATACTTTTCACTGTACCTCGGTACATGTGACAATAAACAAATCCAGTCCCTCCCAATGGGGGAAGAGCATAAAAGGAAGCATATTAAACAAACATTTAGGAAAAGTTGACTGGGGGAATTATTGACAGTATTGAAATAGGCAAAAATATCAAGATAAAAGATGGAGAAAATAGAAAATGATTGTTTTAAAATAACACGGTGTAGCCACCTGGGTTGGCCACTTCCCGACTTTAAAATGGAGATCCGCTAAGAATGCAGGGAGAAATGGACAGGCACAGGAAAGCAAGCAGATGCAAAGCTTCCTGTGTATTAGAACTTGCAGAAACCCAGCCAGCACTGAAACTAACAACCATCTACATATTGATGAGCGATCCCCCTGAACAATTGGAAAATTTAAGATAATCGAGGCCAAGCCAGACTCCTCGGCGCCAGCGGGAGCCAAGACAAAGGAAGGCCAACGGACACTTAGGAACCGCCCAGCGATCAGGGAACAGCCCCAGTATTGGGGAAATCAAATCAATTGATTGGAACATGGTCCAATCAATTGGAACCTGGTACAGGGTCCGCCCAAAAAGGCGCGAAGCCCCTGGGGACTATAAAATAGAGTCCCCAAGTTCAGTTCGATCTTTTTGGCAACTCTCAAAAAACTCGACCGTGACTCTCAACTCGGAGAGACTTGCCTAGCAGCTGCACCAACCAAGTAAGTGTCCAGTCAATGGGCTCTACGATATAGGCGCTCCTAACCCTTAGTCCATACCAGCTGGAAGCCTGCAGACTCAGAAGCGAACGAAAGGCCATTTGTTCCCCTGACCTGGTGGGCCAGTTTCCAAAGCTAAGTATTGGCCTTTTAGTGTTAGAAATAGTCTAGTGAGTAGTATTTTATGCACGAGTAGCGATTGATTGTGTATATAATAAATGTGTTTTGATTTGAACCTTACTAACTGGTGTATTGAGTTATTGATCAGCACTTGAACTTGTACCTCGTGGTGGTATCATAAAGATACCTGGCGACTCTAGAGCAAGGTGATTAAACAGAGCAATTAAGTGTAAAGCACACTTAGCATAACGAGCAACAACTGCAACTTAGCCTTGAAATTAGTCAAAGTCAACAGTTATTGGAGAAACAGAGGGAGGAAGCATACTAAATTCTAAAAGGTTTAAGAATAGAATAGGAAATAGACATACATAAAGACATGCTGGGAAACAGAAAATCCAAGATGCGAGAAAGTGAACAAAATATAATTAAGCAAGGCTTAAAAGAGATGGGAAGGGGCTACTAAGAGATCAAATAGGGAGATGGCAGCTGTATTTAGGGAAGTTGCTGCAGCAGAAATCCACTGATTTGCAACAGCATTCACTTCTAAAATAATAGGAGATGAAACAATTAATAGTATGTGCTAAGTGGGAGACTTTAAATTTGCAAGGGTATATACAAGCGGATTTGAGTACACAAATAAAGTCTTACGACAATTGTACAGGAATTTGGCAAGCCAAGACCTGGAGTAGTGGACACAGTTTTGGTCTCCATATCCAAGAAAATATATACTTTCCTTGGAGACAGTACAGCGAAGATTCAATAGTTTGGTTTCTGGGATGAGAGAGAGTTGTTCCTCGTTAAGTAATTTAGGCCCAATACTCTGGAGAGGTTATCACACTGAAACATACAAGGTTCTGAAGGTGCACAGTCTGCAGAATCTAGAGCATGCGGGGCCAATCTCAGGATAAGGGAGTGATCATTTAGGTCTGAGATGAGTAGAAATTTCTTCATTCAAAAAGACTTGGGATCCTTTGAAAATCTCTGCCCGACAGGGCCAGGGTGTTCCATTACCGAGTACATTAAAATCTGCGATGGACAAGATTTTTGGTCACTCAGGGAATCAAGGGAAGCGAGGAGAAGGTGGGAAAGTGGAGTTGAGGATCAGCTATAGTCATGGGGCTGGTTTAGCACAGTGGGCTAAACAGCTGGCTTGTAATGCAGAACAAGGCCAGCAGCGCAGGTTCAATACCCGTACCGGCCTCCCCGAACAGGCGCCGGAATGTGGCGACTAGGGGCTTGTCACAGTAACTTCATTGAAGCCTACTTGTGACAATAAGCAATTTTCATTTCAAAGTTACCTACTTATCCCAAGCATGATACAATTGCTATGTGCCATGTCTCTATTCACTCATAAATTGCATCACAAAATATAATCTGAAATCCTAATATTAATGGTGGAATAAATGTGACTCCTCAACCGCACAACATACTGAGGACCTGGGTTCAAATCCCGGCCCTGGGTCACTGTCCGTGTGGAGTTTGCACATTCTTCCCATGTCTGCGTGGATTTCACCCCCACAACCCAGAGATGTGCAGGTAGGTGGATTGGCCACACAAATTTGCCCTTGATTTGAAAAAACAAAATAATTTAGTATTCCAAATTTATTTTTTTTAAAAACACACACAACATGCATAAATTTTAGCCAGGTCATAAGATTGAATAGTTTCCAGCAATCTTAAAAGGGGAAAGGTATAGAATTGACAACCCCCACCCATAGCACAACATCGGTGGTAATGGGGCAGACACCCAAACTCTTGGCTCTCCATCCTTTCAGTGACGCGGCACGGTGGCACAGTGGTTAGCACTGCTGCCTCAGCACCAGGGGCTCTGGTTCAATTAAGCCCCAGGGTGACTATGTGGAGTTTGCACATTCTCCCTGTATTTGCATGCGTTTCCTCCAGGTGCTCCGGTTTCCTCCCCAAGTCCAAAGATGTGCAGGTTAGGTAGGGTTACCGGGGATAGGGCAGTGGAGTGGGTCTAGGTAGGGTTCTCTTCCAGAGTCAGCGCAGACTTGATGGGCTGAATGGCCTCCTTCTGCACTGTAAGGATTCTATGAGGATGACAGCAGTGGATAATTTGAGCAAATTTAAAAAATACACAAAACACTGGAAGCTTGGAGGAAATAGAGTAACCATAGGTTTAAAAGTCTACCTAAATCGGTCTATCAAACACCCTCAACAATCCACTTAACAAAGGTTGAGGACCCTGTTTCACCTCCATAACTAGTCAACATTTTCTGTTTGGCTACTTAGCAGTGCTTTTGCAATGGAGCACGTCAGCTCCTTTGTATTCATATGGTTTTGTCATTGTGGACCATCTGAAATTGGTCATTTACCATCTAGACGTAGGCTATGTAAATGTTCGACAACTTGTGAATTGAGCTTACCAGTCTTCTTTTCTGATGGAGGAATGCTTGCTTCCTGATTTTTGAGGCCTTCAGTATTTACAACTTGATAAGATTCAGAGTTACTAAATGCACAGCACTGATAGGCATATGGAACCATCAATGTCCTGTAAAGAATACAGCAGTACAAGATTGTTTCAATGCAAAACATTTGCATATTTTATTCTTTAGTATTGGATACAAAATCTGGCGAGTATGCAGTGCCAAAGAATCATTTACTTCTCTAAACTTCAGGCACAGCATTTCTTAATCTTCTAAATAATTAGGTAATACTTGTGATTAAGCAAGTTGGGTTGCTATGACATTCTTGAAGAATTATAAGCAAGAATTATAGGTAAGACTGATCAGGCAGGGAAGAATGCTATGGGTCACTGATACTTAGTCATTGAATTATGTTCTCTTTTAAAGAAACACTAAGTAGATTGTCCTTCATGTGATTTTCGCTGCGACAGTAGTACAATGTAAGACAAATGCGCATTGGTACAAAGGCATTAATCTGCCAGCAACAATTAATAAGATATTTTGTTGTTCTGATCTTGCAATTAGGCATTCAATTTTGCATTGCAAGCTACATTTAGACATGCAGTTTGATATTAAAACATTAAAAAAAACCTTTGCAATAAAGCACATGAAAGATTTCAAGTTAACTTAGGTATGGACAATAAATGTTAACTGAACTATTGCATACTTTGTACTTCACGCATGGTATAGTACAGAAGCTATGCAGAAATGGGGACAAAGGGAAATCTGTAACAAAAACAACAGTGCCCACAGGATTATCAAGTAACCAATTCAGGGGCACTGGCCAATGCCACTGTCTAGATGGTTAATGCAGGCAGCAAAAGTTAACAAATAACCATGGATTAGAAAACATTTGGCCCTGCGACTGGGCCGGGCCGGAGAATCCCCACGAACAGCCACGCCGCCCTGACGCCGGCACGCGATTCTCCACAGAGCGGAGAATTGCCGCCGGCGTGGTTGCTGCGGTGCTGGTCGCAGGCCGCTCTACGCGGCCGGTCCGCTGATTCTCTGGTCCGGATCGGCCGAGCAGCCGTAAGAAAAGAGCCGAGTCCCACCGCCGCTGTTTTAACCTGCTCTGGGCCGGCAGGACGTCGGCGTGTAAGGGTTGGGTGCCGGCCTTTGAGGGGGGGGCCCTCTGATATGGCCTGGCCCGCAATCGGGGCCCACCGATCGGCGGATCGGCCTCTGTGGGTGGGGGCATCCTTTCCTGCATGCCAGCCCCTGTAGTCCTGCGCATGTTGCGCGGGGTCAGTGCATTGAAATGTGAAATAAAATGAAATGAAAAGAAAATGGAATTAAATGAAAATCGCTTATTGTCACAAGTAGGCTTCAAATGAAGTTACGTGAAAAGCCCCTAGTCGCCACATTCCGGCGTCTGTTCGGGGAGGCTGGTATGAGAATTCAACCATGCTGCTGGCCTGCCTTGGTCTGCTTTAAAAGCCAGCTATTTAGCCCCATGCTAAACCAGCCCCTTGAAGGAGGCCACTGCGCATGCGCGCGTTGGCGCTGGCGTCACTGCGCATGCTGGCGTCACTGCGCATGCACGGATCCCGCTGTGCAGTTCGCGCCGGGATCTGCAGCTGCAGCGGAGCGACGCGAACCGCTCCAGCGCCATGCTGGCCCCCTGTACGGGCCAGAATTAGTCGTGGAAACAGCCTGTTCATGCCGTCGTAAAACGCGATGGCGTTTACGACAGTGTGGACACTCTGCCGCGGGACTGGAGAATCCCGCCCTAGGTCTTCAACTGGGGCCAACTATTTTAGTCTTATTTCCCTGTATCCTTTTATATTATTTTTCAAATGCATAATTAATTTCTTCAAAAATTAAAGTGTGTGCCTGAATAGCTACACATCCTTTGTTCTAATAAATTTTTTTAACCAGAAAAAAACCCATTTTTTTTCACGGCCAGTGACCCACTTGGGACCTCGGCGGTGTGACAGGCAGCTGTGCTAACCACTGCGCCACCTTGCTGCCCTTCCATCGCAAAACTTTATATCATCTTAAATCACAAATAATCCAGCTGAAATCAAAAGTCACATGGGAATGCGATATAAAAATCTCTTACTTTCCTGCACAGCAGCATTTTGATTTAACATTGAATGGCTTTGAAAAACTTATAACACAGCAAAGTTACAGCAACGCAAAATCTGGTGCAATGGTCACATCAGAGAAAGAAAATTGAACTAATATTTAAACTTCGCTGTTCTCATACCGACGAAAACAAATGAAGATGTCGGCGAGAATTAAAAACTCGCATGACTTTTGGAAGGGACATGAGAGCAGGAACAGACCTCTCGAGTCTACTCCATCATTCAAATTACATAATGGTGGATCTGTGTCGTAACACCATTTGCCTGCCTTTGTTCCATATTCTTTAATATGCTTTTGAGTCTCACCTCCACAACCAAAAAAGATGTACAGGGTAGGTGGATTAGCCACAGTAAATCCCCCCTTAATTTGAAAAGAAAAATTAGGTACTCGAAATTTATTTAAAAAAATAAAAAAAGAATTACATGGGATTCAAGGCACAGGAACAGGCCATTCAGCAGGTCCAGTTCATGCCAGTATAAAGCATAAGCTTCAATTTTCGAAAGTTGAGAAAATACAAGCCATTTCTATGCACTTAACCCTCACAATTTAAGCTCTGATATTATTCTGTTGAATCGAAACTGCACCTACTCATACCTTTGAGTGTTGTTGGAGTTGCACTCATCCAGGCAAGGGGAGAGTATTCCATCACACTCCTCACATGTGCCTTGTAGATGTTGCACTGGTTTTGGGGAGTCAGGAATTCAGCTACTCGCCACAGGATTCCTAGCTTCTTACCTATTCTTGTAAGCACAGTATTTACATGGCTCGTCCACTCATTTCTGTTCAATGCTACCCACCCCACCCCGGATGCTGATAATGCAGGACACAGCGATTGCAATGCCATTGAATATTAAGAGGTGCTGGTTAGATTTGCTTCTTTCGGTAAGGTCATTTCCTGGCACTTTTGTGGTGTGAATGTTAGTTGCCACTTGTCAGCTCAAGCCTGGATATTATTTGAGTCTTGCTACCTTTGGACGTGGACTGCTTCAGTATCCGAGTTGTGAATGACGCTGAAGACTGCACAGTCTTCAGCGAACATCCCCACTTCTGACCTTCTGTTGGAAAGAAGGCCATTGATGAAGCAGCTGAAGATGATTGGTCCCAGGACACTAACCTGAGGAACTCCTGCAGCAATAATGATTGTTCCCCAACCACCACCCTTTGTGCTAGGTAAGACTCCAACCAACAGAGGGTTCCCCCCGATTCCAATTGATTCTAGCTTTGCTGGTGCTCTTTGATGCAACACAGATGAAGCAATTTTAGAAACAAACATGCATTGCATTATTAGCATTTTTCTTCTGCATCGAAATTAGCAAACGTGACACCACTGTTTAAAAAAGGAGGTAGGCAGAGAGCAGGAAATTATAGGCCAGTGAGCTTAACTTCGGTAATAGGGAAGATGCTGGAATCTATCAAGAAATAAATAGCGAGGCATCTGGATAGAAATTGTCCCATTGGGCAGACGCAGCATGGGTTCACAAAGGGCAGGTCGTGCGTAACTAATTTAGTGGAATTTTTTGAGGACATTACCAGTGCAGTAGATAACGGGGAGCCAATGGATGTGGTATATCTGGATTTGACAAGGTGCCACACAAAAGGTTGCTGCATAAGATAAAGATGCATGGCATTAAGGGTAAAGTAGTAGCATGGATAGAGGATTGGTTAATTAATAGAAAGCAAAGAGTGGGGATTAATGGGTGTTTCTCTGGTTGGCAATCAGTAGCTAGTGGTGTCCCTCAGGGATCCGTGTTGGACCCACAATTGTTCACAATTTACATAGATGATTTGGAGTTGGGGACCAAGGACAATGTGTCCAAGTTTGCAGATGACACTAAGATGAGTGGTAAAGCGAAAAGTGCAGAGGATACTAGAAGTCTGCAGAGGGATTTGGATAGGTTAAGTGAATGGGCTAGGGTCTGGCAGATGGAATACAATGTTGACAAATGTGAGGTTATCCATTTTGGTAGAAATAACAGCAAACGGGATTATTATTTAAACAATAAAATATTAAAGCATGCTGCTGTGCAGAGAGACCTGGGTATGCTAGTGCATGAGTCACAGAAAGTTGGTTTACAGGTGCAAGAGGTGATTAAGGCAAATGGAATTTTGTCCTTCATTGCTAGAGGGATGGAGTTTAAGACTAGGGAGGTTATGCTGCAATTGTATAAGGTGTTAGTGAGGCCACACCTGGAGTATTGTGTTCAGTTTTGGTCTCCTTACTTGAGAAAGGACGTACTGGCACTGGAGGGTGTGCAGAAGAGATTCACTAGGTTAATCCCAGAGCTGAAGGGGTTGGATTACGAGGAGAGGTTGAGTAGACTGGGACTGTACTCGTTGGAATTTAGAAGGATGAGGGGGGATCTTATAGAAACATTTAAAATTATGAAGGGAATAGATAGGATAGATGCGGGCAGGTTGTTTCCACTGGCGGGTGAAAGCAGAACTAGGGGACGTAGCCTCAAAATAAGGGGAAGTAGATTTAGGACTGAGTTTAGGAGGAACTTCTTCACCCAAAGGGTTGTGAATCTATGGAATTCCTTGCCCAGTGAAGCAGTAGAGGCTCCTTCATTAAATGTTTTTAAGGTAAAGATAGTTAGTTTTTTGAAGAATAAAGGGATTAAGGGTTATGGTGTTCGGGCCGGAAAGTGGAGCCGAGTCTACAAAAAATCAGCCGTGATCTCATTGAATGGCGGAGCAGGCTCGAGGGGCCAGATGGCCTACTCCTGCTCCTAGTTCTTATCATAATTAAGCAAGTTTTACAACACTGAAATGTCATTAAAATAAACTTAAGAAGTGACCAGAGAACACAAATAGCAAACCTGAGCTTTGGGAGGTCCTCTGCTATCAGCAGTTCCTCAAGGCCAGCATTCCCAGAAAGTTTAAGTTGATTTAGACCTTTTAGCCCAGCTGTTGGGAAATTGCTCAACTGATTTGAACTCAAGTCTCTGAAACGAGAACAAAACATTCTAGCTGATAAACCTGGTATAATGCGCCACTCTAAAAAAAAAACTCCCAAATAATTCAGTTCTAGATTAATAAATTTATTAAAATGCTAAAATTGCAGTTTGTTTGTTGCTTTGCATATTAGGTGCCAATTATGAAAAAAAAAACATTAATTAGAGATGATCAAACTTATGTTGGGAAGAAAATTAAAAGTATAACTAACATTTATCAATCATTTAGTATAAAATTCAACATTTAACCCAATGATCAGGATGCAAAAATCAATCTGAATGAAATGCTCAAAATAACCTGAGTAACTTACAAGTTAGTCAATTCAGTCAAAGAAATAAATGCGTTCTTGTGAATTGCAGAGATCTGGTTTTTACTTAGGTCACTGCAAAAGAAAGGGAAAAAGATTATGTGTGTAATATTACAAGAGTAGTAACTGGTTTTTACACTGACCTCATTAAATCTAACAGCAGGTTATTACTTTTACAAGTCAGTGACAATTATAGAACATAGAAAAATACAGCACAGAACAGGCCCTTCGGCCCACGATGTGCCGAACTTTTGTCCTAGATTAAGAACAAATTAATGTACACCCCATCATTCTACGAGTAATCCATGTACCTATCCAATAGCCGCTTGAAGGTCCCTAATGTTTCCAACTCAACTACTTCCACAGGCAGTGCATTCCATGCCCCCACTACTCTCTGGGTAAAGAACCTACCTCTGACAACCCCCCTATATCTTCCACCATTCACCTTAAATTTACGTCCCCTTGTAATGGTTTGTTCCACCCGGGGAAAAAGTCTCTGACTATACTCTATCTATTCCCCTGATTATCTTATAAACCTCTATCAAGTCGCCCCTCATACTTCTCCGTTCTAATGAGAAAAGGCCGAGCACCCTCAACCTTTCCTCGTAAGACCGACTCTCAATTCCAGGCAACATCCTGGTAAATCTCCTTTGCACCTTTTCCAAAGCTTCCACATCCTTCCTAAGATGAGGCGACCAGACCTGCACACAGTAAACGTGGCCTTACCAAGGTTATGTACAGCTGCATCATCACCTCATGGCTCTTAAATTCAATCCCTCTGCTAATGAACACCAGCACACCATAGGCGTTCTTCACAGCTCTATCCACTTGAGTGGCAACTTTCAAAGATCTATGAAGATATCTCTGCACCTCCACATTGCCAAGAACCCTGCCGTTAACCCTGTATTCCGCATTCATATTTGTCCTTCCAAAATGGGCAACCTCACACTTTTCTGGGTTAAACTCCATCTGCCACTTCTCAGCCCAGCTCTGCATTTTATCTATGTCTCTTTGCAGCCGACAACAGCCCTCCTCACTATCCACAACTCCACCAATCTTCGTATCATCTGCAAATTTACTGACCCACCCTTCAACTCCCTCATCCAAGTCATTAATGAAAATCACAAACAGCAGAGGACCCAGAATTGATCCCTGCGGTATGCCACTGGTAACTGGGCTCCATGCTGAATATTTGCCAAGCACCACCACTCTGACTTCTATTGGTTAGCCAGTTCGTTATCCAACTGGCCAAATTTCCCACTACCCCATGCCTCCTTACTTTCTGCATAAGCCTACCATGGGGAACCTTATCAAATGCCTTACTAAAATCCATGTACACCACATCCACTGCTTTACCTTCATCCACGTGCTTGGTCACCTCCTCAAAGAATTCAATAAGACGTGTAAGGCAAGACCTACCCCTCACAAATCCGTGCTGACTATGCCTAATCAAGCAGTGTCTTTCCAGATGGTCAGAAATCCTATCCCTCAGTCCCCTTCCCATTACTTTGCCTACCACCGAAGAAAGACTAACTGGCCTGTAATTCCCAGGGTTATCCCTATTCCCTTTTTTGAACAGGGGCACGACATTGGCCACTCTCCAATCCCCTGGTACCTCCCCTGTTGACAGTGAGGACGAAAAGATCATTGCCAACGGCTCTGAAATTTCATCTCTTGCTTCCCATAGAATCCTTGGATATATCCTGTCAGGCCCGGGGGACATGTCTATCCTCAAGTTTTTCAGAATGCCCAACACATCTTCCTTCCTAACAAGTATCTCCTCAAGCTTACCAGTCTGTTTCACACTGTCCTCGCCAACAATATGGCCCCTCTCATGCGTAAATACTGAAGAAAAGTACTCGTTTAAGACCTCTCCTATCTCTTCAGACTCAATATACAATCTCCCGCTACTGTCCTTGATTGGACCCACCCTCGCTCAAGTCATTCTCGGATTTCTCACATATGTGTAAAAGGCCTTGGGGTTTTCCTTGATTCTATCCGCCAAAGATTTTTCATGCCCTCTTAGCTCTCCTAATCCCTTTCTTCAGTTCCCTCCTGGCTATCTTGTATCCCTCAAGCGCCTTGTCTGACCCTGGTTTCCTCAGCCTTACATATATATCCTTCTTCCTCTTAACAAGACATTCAACCTCTCTAGTCAACCATGGTTCCCTCACTCGACCATCTTTTCCCTGCCTGACAGGGACATACACATCAAGGACACATAGTATCTGTTCCTTGAACAAGTCCCACATTTCAATTGTGTCTTTCCCTGACAGCTTATGTTCCCAACTTATGCACTTCAGTTCTTGTCTGACAGCATCGTATTTACCTTTCCCCCAATTGTAAACCTTGCCCTGTTGCACGCACCTATCCCTCTCCATTATTAAAGTGAAAGTCACAGAATTGTGGTCATTATCTCCAAAATGCTCCCCCACTAACAAATCTATCACCTGCCCTGGTTCATTACCAAGTACCAAATCCAATATGGCCTCCCCTCTGGTCGGACAATGTACATACTGTGTTAGAAAAGCTTCCTGGACACACTGCACAAACACCACCTCATCCAAACTATTTGATCTAAACAGCTTCCACTCAATGTTTGGGAAGTTGAAGTCGCCCATGACAAAATCTGTTTCCCAATCTGTTCCTCCACATCTCTGCTGCTATTGGGGGGCCTATAGAAAACTCCCAACAAGGTGACTGCTCCTTTCCTATTTCTGACTTCAACCCATACTACCTCAGTAGGCAGATCCTCCTCGAACTGCCTTCCTGCAGCTGTTATACTATCTCTAATTAATAATGCAACCCCCCCCCCCCCACCTCTTTTACCACCCTCCCTAATCTTTTTGAAACTCTATAACCAGGAATCTCCAACAACCATTTCTGCCCTCTTCTATCCAAGTTTCTGTGATGGCCACCACATCGTAGTCCCAAGTACCGATCCATGCCTCAAGTTCACCCACCTTATTCCTGATGCTTCTTGCGTTGAAGTATACACACTTCAACCCATCTCCGTGCCTGAAAGTACTCTCCTTTGTCAGTGTTACCTTCCCTACCGCCTCACTACACGCTTTGACGTCCTGAACATCGGCTACCTTAGTTGCTGGACTACAAGTCCACTTCCCATTCCCCTGCCAAATTAGTTTAAATCCTCCCAAAGAGTACTAAATAACCTCCCTCCCAGGATATTGGTGCCCTTCTGGTTCGGATGCAACCCATCCTGCTTGTAAAGGTCCCACCTTCCCCAGAATGTGCTCCAATTATCCAAATACCTGAAGTCCTCCCTCCTACACCATTCCTGCAGCCACGTGTTCAACTGCACTCTCTCCCTAATCCTAGCCTCGCTATCACGTAGCACCGGCAATAGACCAGAGATGATAACTCTGTCTGTCCTGGCTTTTAACTTCCAGCCTAACTCCCTAAACTCATTTATTACATCCACACCCCTTTTCCGACCTACGTTGTTGGTACCAATGTGCACCACGACTTCTGGCTGCTCCCCCTCCCCCTTAAGGATCCTGAAGACACGATCCGAGACATCCCTGGCCCTGGCATCCGGGAGGCAACATACCTTCCGGGAGTCTCACTCATGACCACAGAATCTCTCATCTATTCCCCTAACCATCGAGTCTCCTATCACTATTGCTTTACTTTTTAAAAATAAATTTAGAGTACCCAATTATTTATTCCAATTAAGGGGCAATTTAACGTGGCCAATCCACCTAACCTGCACATCTTTGGGTTGTGGGGGCGAAACCTACGCAGACATGGGGAGAATGTGCAAACTCCTCACAGACAGTGACCCAGGGCCGGGATTCGAACCGAGGTCCTCAGCGCAGTAGGCAGCAATGCTAACCACTGTGCCACCGTGCTGCCCCACTATTGCTTTTCTATTCTCCCCCCTTCCCTTCCGAGCCCCAGAGCCAGACTCCGTGCCAGAGACCTGGCCGCTAGGGCCTTCCCCCGGTAGGTCATCCCCCCAACAGCATCCAAAATGGTATACTTGTTTTGAAGGGGAACTGCCACGAGGGATCCCTGCACTGTCTGCCCATTCGTTTTCTTTCCCCTGACTGTAACCCAGCTACTCTTGTCCTGTATCTTGGGTGTGGCTGTAACTCTCCTCTATTACCCGCTCTGCCTCCCGGATGATCCAACGTTCATCGAGCTCCAGTTCCCTAACACGGTCTCTGAGGAGCTGGAGTTGGGTGCACTTCCCGCAGGTATAGTCAGCGGGGACACAGGTGGTATCCCTCACCACCCACATCCTCCAGGAGGAGCATGCAACTGCCCTAGCCTCCATCCCCTCTTACCTTACAGAATACAGCTGCACTGTGGACCAACTGGAACTCCGCCCTCCGACTCTGCTCCCAGTCAGCTGCACTCTGTAAACTCCTGGCTCCCTTCACGCTCTTTGAGGAAATGTAGGAAATGAAAGGAGCTCCTTACTCCCTCCTCACCCAACTCCGTCAGTCACCAAACTCTCACTCTAGCACTCAAATGCACCCAAATTCAGCACTCAGTGCAAACAAAGTCTGCACTGTAGCTAGCTCAGATTTATACTGTGACTCTAGCCTCTGAAAACTGGCCTAATCCAATTAACTAATTAACAAGCTCCAGCTGCAAGTGGTTACAAGTAAAACCTTTGTTTAAAGCTGATTGAAAATTCACCTTCTCAACCAAACAGCAACTTTTAAGTTAATTAAATAAAAGAAAACCTCTACTTTAGATTCAAATAAAAAAAAAAAACCCTTAATATCCCTCAGTCACCAAATCCTCACTACAGCACTCAAATTCAACACTCAGTGCAATTATGGCAAGTTCTCCCTAATACCCCTACACTTTAAAAAAAATTGTACCCAATTTATTTTTTCCAATTAAGGGGCAATTTAGCGTGGCCGATCCATCTAGCTTGCACATCTTTGGGTTGTGGGGGCGAAATCCACACAAACACGGGTAAAATGTGCAAACTCCATACGGACAGTGACCCAGAGCCGGGATCGAACCTGGGACCTCAGCGCTGTGATACTACCCCTACACTTGGACCGGAGTCACTTCTAATAATTAGTTATAAAAATGCACCAAAAATAATTTTCTTAAATTCCACCGCCAGAATAATTCTTCTTTATCTCAGCAGAAAGCACTTAACTGCTTTTGATGTGGTCGTGATCTGCCAATCATAGCTAGATGTTTATACACATTGTGGTTAGTTTCATACAGGCTACTAGAGATCCATTAAAGTGTGAAAGGAAATTTTAAAAATTAATCCAGGCATCTGGCTGTCTGGAATGTTTTCTCAACATCTGTCGAGTGTATAAAGTGTGATTTTCCACCTGGACTAGTCTTTAGCTTCCAGGCCCCGGGGTGGGTGGGGTGTTCTCTTCTGTGGAGGGAGGAGGGGGAGGGGATTCTCTGCTATGGAGGGGGAGGGGATTCTCTGCTATGGAGGGGGAGGGGATTCTCTGCTATGGAGGGAGGGGAGATTCTCTGCTATGGAGGGGGAGGGGATTCTCTGCTATGGAGGGGGAGGGGATTCTCTGCTATGGAGGGGGAGGGGATTCTCTGCTATGGAGGGGGAGGGGATTCTCTGCTATGGAGGGGGAAGGGATTCTCTGCTATGGACGGGAGGGGGGAATTCTCTGCTCTGTTGGGGGAGGGGGAATTCTCTGCTCTGTTGGGGGAGGGGGGAATTCTCTGCTCTGTTGGGGGAGGGGGAATTCTCTGCTCTGTTGGGGGAGGGGGAATTCTCTGCTCTGTTGGGGAGGGGGAAATTCTCTGCTCTGTTGAGGGAAATTCTCTGCTCTGTTGGGGGAGGGGGAAATTCTCTGCTCTGTTGGGGGAGGGGGAATTCTCTGCTCTGTTGGGGGAGGGGGAATTCTCTGCTCTGTTGGGGGAGGGGGAATTCTCTGCTCTGTTGGGGGAGGGGGGGAATTCGCTGCTATGGTGGGGAGGGGGGAATTCGCTGCTATGGTGGGGGAGGGGGGAATTCGCTGCTATGGTGGGGGAGGAGGGAATTCTGTGCTATGGGTGGGAGGGGAATTCGCTGCTATGGTGGTGGGGTGGTGGATTCTCAGGCGGGTGGGGGGAGAGGAGGGGTGAATGTGTCCCTGGACCGCTGCTATGGTTTGGGGGCATCTTTGGAGAACAGGTGGGGCATCTCTCATTTGCTGCTATGGTTTGGGTGTTGGGGGTGGGGAATGGAAATGAAATACCTCTAAAATGGGGCCGGTTTAGCACAGAGGGCTAAACAGCCGGCTTGCAATGCAGAACAGTGCCAACAGCGCGGGTTCAATTCCTGTACCGGACTCCCCGAACAGGTGCCGGAATGTGGCGACTAGGGGTATTTTACAGTAACTTCATTGAAGCCTACTTGTGACAATAAGCGATTATTATTATGTTTAAACTGTCACAAATAATCAAAGTCTGGAACAGTCTTTCACAAAACAAACTGAAAAATTGGGGGAAATGCAAAATGTGTACTTACAGCAAATGCAGAGACACCAGTCCCTGGAACGTGTCTGCTTTTATTTGTTTGATTTCATTGTGCTTCAAGGAACTGCGAAGATAATTTTTTTTAAAATACAGTAAAGAAGAGAATTCACTTTGCCTTTTTGTTAAATAGATGTAGAGGATAGAATTGCTTTTGCAGAACTGCTGCTGGAGAACCGGATGACTGAATATGTCCCAGCTTGTCTCCAATTTCAGCAAAGAGATTTAATAGCGTATAAGGCTGTACACTTGTACTAGCCTAAAGCAAGTAAAGTTATCTTGCCAGAGAAGGTAGCCATTTTGTCTCCCTCCCACCTCAAGTTCACAACAGTACAAATAAGGATTGATGATGCCTAGACAAAACTGAATGCATAGGTGCTTAGATTGTATGGGAACCAGGTAAAATTTTTAAGTAGACAAAAAAATGTGTAATGATTTAAGTCCTATGCTAAGACAATATCTATTACATTGCCACATTAACCTCATTGTTACATTAATATAAACAGATATCCACGAGCAAAGCCAGCCCAGCTCCGGGCTATTTTAAAAATCTCAACATCCCCACTGGCATTTATCCTCTTTGTATGCACTCCTTACACCTGCTTTAAGAGTGGAGTCTGGATGAAAGCTGAAACCAGCAGCTCTTTGTAAATCAATAACATTTCTTAATCTCTACAGAAAGTCAACACGTAAGCTATAAACCACAACAAAAACCAAAAGAAAATCTACAAGTGAATGCCAAAAAGCACATTGCATGACTATTCATAAAAACCCAAACTATACATAAAAATATTCTCTCTACAACCCACATCAGGAAATAATTAAAGGTTATATGCAAAGCAGCTTAACCTGGCAGCTCCAAAATGGTGGTTGGTATGGACATTAAGTGGACACGACAGGTTTCACTGCATTATTAATCCATCTTTTTATAAGATGTGGAGATGCCGGCGTTGGACTGGAGTGGGCACAGTAATAAGTCTCATTCTTCTAAACTCCAATGGATACAGGCCCAACCTGACTAGCCTTTCTTCGTAAGACAGCCTCTTAATTGCAGCGATCAGTCGAACAAACCTTCTGTGAACTGCTTCTAATGTAATTACATTGTTTCTGAAGTACAGAGACCAAAACTGCACAGTACTCCAGATGTGGTCTCACCAATACCCTGCAAAACTACAACAAAACCTCCTTACTATTAGATTCCATTCCCCTTGCAATAAATGAAAACATTCCATTTGCCTTCCTAATCCTGATCACTTGCTTGACCTTGTTATGACTAGGTGAGAAGAGGGGACTGGCTCCACTATTCAACCTCCTCCGCTGGTAACAACAAAAGTTTAAGCTTCTTTTTATGAGGATGTGTCTTTTTCAAACAGCATGTATTTAACTATTAAAACTGTGAACAATAGGAGCTAAACAAACAAGGTTTTGTTGAGTCAAAGGAAGAGCAAATTTATTAACCACTAAACTGAGAAAAATAATAAAAATGCAACATCAAGTATTCATCCCTCTTATAATCATTAGGGCTCATACAAGATATCAGAAATAAGGGGAGTTAGAGTCGAATACAAAAGGTAAGCAAATACACGATTAAGTGTTTTTTATGTCATAAGCAAATTTAGCAACCACAAGTTCAAGTCATTGATAGAGTTATTAATACAGATGGTAAATAGTTGAGGACCCAGCACTAATCCATGTGACACTTCACTGATTCCAGCTTGCCAACCCAAAAATGACCTATTTATTCCTACTCTCTGCTTCTTGTTAGCTACCCAAACCTCTATCCATGCTAATGTGTTAACTCTCAACCCCAAGGGCTCTTATTTTGTGCAGTAGCCTTTGATGTGGCACATTACCAAATGTCACATACCCGACACCTTTTGGAAATCTAAGTACAGCTTGTAATTCCTTGTTTTCTCCCTCACTCTGTTTTTAGCGGAGTTACATTTGTCCCCTTCCAGAATTTGGGAAGATGGCATCCAATGCATCCACTATTTTCATGGATCCTTTAGATTATCAGGCGCTGGGGATTTATTGGCTTTCAGTCCCATCAATTTCTCCAGCACTATTTTTTTTAGTAATATTAATTTATTTCAATTCCTTCTTCTCACTAGACCCTATGTAAGCATTTTGGGGTAGTTATTTGTGTATTCTTTTGTGGAGACAGAACTAAGTAGTTGTTTAATTGCTCTCCCATTTCCTTGTTCTCAATTATAAATTCACTCCTTTAGGACTGTAAGGGACCCAAATTTGTCTGCACTAATCTTTTTCCTTTTAAATACTTATGAAACCTTTTACAGTCTGCTTCTATGTTCCTTGCAAGTTCACTCCCATACTCTATTCTTCCCCCTCTTAATCAAAATTCACCAATGTCTTTGTCCTCTTTTACTGAATTCTAAACTGCTCCCAATCCTCAGGCTTGCTACTTTTTCTAGCAACTTCATATGATTCCTCTTTGGATCTAATCCTATCCTTAATTTATTTTATCAGCCACGGTTGGGCTGCTTTTTCTATTGTGTTTTTGCGTCAGAAAGGAATGTATACCCGTCACAATGCATACATTCGTTCCTTAAATATTAGTCATTGCCCATCCACCATCATGCCTTTTTAAAAAATAAATTTTGAGTACCCAATTATATATTCTTTCCAATTAAGGGGCAATTTGGCGTGGCCAATCCACCTACTCTGCACTACTTTGGGTTGTGGGGGTGAGACACAGGCAGACATGGGGAGAATGTGCAAACTCCACACGGACAGTGACCCAGGGCCAGGATCGAACCCGGGTCCTCAGTGCCATGAGGCAGCAGTGCTAACCACTGCACCACCATGCTGTAATGCCCTTTAACAAAGTTCCTTAATCTAAGCCATCTTCTACCTCATACCTTTGTAGTTTTCTTTGTTTATATTTAGGACCATGGTTTCAGATTGGACTACTTCACTTTCCATCCATTTCCATCCTAATGAAGAATCCTATCATGTTATGATCCCTGTTCCCCTCAGAACCCAGCACAAGATTATTAATTAACCCCTTCTCATTGCACAATACTAAATCTAATATAGCCTGTGCCTCATTTGTTTCCTCGACTTACAAGGCTAAAAAAAAACATCTTTTACACACTCCCAAGAATTTATTCAACACAGTCTTATTGCTAATTTAGTTTGTCCAGTCTATTTTAGATTAAAGTCGCCCATGATTACGGAAGCAGCCTTGTTACATGCATCTCTATTTCCTGTTTAAGGCCATGCCCTACAGTACCACTGCTGTTTGGAGGCCTATAGACAACTCCCGCTAATGTTTTATGCCGTTTGTTGCTTCTTAGCTCCACCCAGACTGATTCCACATCTAGATTTTCTGGATCAATATCCCCTCTCACCTTAACTAACAACACCACCCCATCTCCTTTGCCTGTCCTCCCTAAATAGAGTTTCCTTGGATATTCAGCTCCCAGCCTGGTCTCCGCAATTACAATCATATCGTACCCGTTTACATTTATTTGTTCATTCATCTACCTTATTGTGAATGTTCAGTGCATTTAGATACAGGGCCTTCAGACTTGTGTACACATGGTTAAAGGACAACTGATTTTGTATTATGACCCTATTTGCTGTGAGCCCGTGTTTTCTCTGCCTTCCAATTTTGATTTCTACTCTTCTGTCTTTCGTTTCCCCCTCGTGTCTCCCACTCCAATTACCCTCCCATTGCCACTTGAATTTAAACCCTCTCCCTTGGTACTAGCGACTAGCTAAGGATATTGATACCGGTCCTGCTGCGGTGCAACTCTTCCAGCTTGCATAGCTCCAATCTTCCCCAGAATCGGTGCCAATGCATCAGGAATCTAAATGTCACCCTTCTACACCTCAGTTTCTGCAGAATTACAAGCTTCTGACCTGGTCTTGTAACCCCAGTATTTATATGGTTGGTCCAGTCAAGTCAATGATGACCAGCAACAACAGGTCCAGGCAACCTTTGGAGCCGGAGACTTTACTCAATGGAAAGATATTTGTGGCAGTGCCCATTACTGTTCAAGGCTTGCCCATTCGCTTATCCCTTTTGGCCGTTATTTCCTACATTTGTTGCCAGCAACCAGGAACGGAGGTGAAGGCTACCTACTACAGCCACGTCCACCTCAGACAGTGGGACTGATGATCCTCTCGCGCTGGAGAGGATCCGGATTGCATTCCAGCCGTGGGAGCCTATTCGCTAATCTGTAAACCATAATTAGCTGGTTAAAATAATCTAGAACAAAGCATCTCCCATCGAATTAAAGGGCTTAATTAGTTACATTCAGCAACATAGACAAGTTCATTTTGTGAAAAACATAGGATCAGAGAGTGATAAATCTGTTTGCAACATTTTCTGTTTGCCAATGGTTTGGTACTGTAGCACTGGTACAAAGTTTATTTTATTTCAGAAAAAACTTCAGATGTATTATTTCAATATCCAGTTCTGTCATAGAATAGAGTATGATTAAAAACACAAATGCATTTGGTAATTCATACATTCTTCCAACTATGCTTCTGTCATTACTTAGTTTGAACTGTTGCACACGTATTAATTTTTCTCTTGCGGTTGATCTTGTATGTGATCTGGTTTGGCTGAAAGAAGACTTGTTAAACTGCAATCCTAAAACCTACTCAACAGAATATATTACAAATATAGAAATGTATTCCCCATTTAAAATTACAAGTAAAATTTTGGATGCACACATTACTTCAGTTTGATGACACTGCCTAGGCAGCGCCAAAGAAGCTCGCTGTCTCAGAATAAGGACCCATTCTCAAAACATTTCTTAATGATCCAAAAATAAAAAGCAGCATCCTCAAAGAAAGTACAATGTTTCTTTAAAATTGTTTTAAATATCTTTTTTACATCTCGAGCATTAACAGGGTTTGTGGGTACAGTAACTACAGGCTGTGGTACTGCCACCAACAACCTAGACTCTAGGTTACGTTTGAATTCTACTATGTCCAGCTGTGCTACTGAATTTAATAAATTGTGGGCTAGCTCCAGATAAAGTAACCATAGAAGTGGCCATATTTTATGAAAGCCAAAGTAATGTCCTTCAGAGTAGTGACTTGCACGCGTACCTGGGTCTTGTTCACATATGACGCGAGCTACAACTATTTGACTGACTCGCAATTCCCTCAGGGAAATTGCAAATGTGTAATAAATACTACCCTGTCCCCGTCACATCTCAAGAGCAAAAACAAAAAAAAAATAAAAACTGGTTATTCCTCTGCAATGTTTTAATTACTTCAATCATGGGTTTGAAAAGATAAAACTTGGCATTGTCAAATTAACAGAGAAACATAACATGAATTTTGAATTTAAAAAATCCGAACATACATTTCTTCCAATGCTGAACAACCCTGGAAACTCGGTAGCTCCTCTATCTGATTATACGACAGGTCCCTGTGAAGAAAAACGCATTTTGTAATAAAATAAATTTGCAAAAAAATACATGCATTCCCCCCAAAATTATTGAAAGGCAAAAAACAATTTGGAAGTAAAATATAAAATGTGATCAGAACCTTTCTAGAAAGTTCCAATGCTCGTTCGTAGTTCAAGAAAACTGAGATCAAGTTCTCAATTCATAACTGAAAAAAAGTGCTGGAAATGCTCAACAGCTTAGACAGTATCGATAGACAGCGAGAGTGTGTTATCATTTCAAATTGACCTTTCATCAGAACTGAAATGTTCTACATTTATCTCTATCTTTGTCTGTCTGCAGACCCAGACTGACTTGCTCAACATTTCCCTCATTTTCTGTTTTTTGATAGATTTCAAGCATCTGCAGTGGTTGTTTTTTGTTTCAGTTCATAAATGTTGGAGCTGGCCTTGCTCTAAAAATATCATTTCCAAATGTTCATGCAAACATCAACTAATAGTATTGAGTTATTGAACACAAAGGTTGCTAATGTGGGTGGTTTATCTATTTGATAGCTCATTACCAAACTGAGGTTATGAAAGGCATTTCAGTTCTGGGTGGTGACTTATCTGCCTTCAATTCTATTCTACACAGTATCACATTCCATATCATTTACAGTACTCCGTGTCTCAAAGTGACAAATAACTCAGCTCCTCCTTGACAAAGGGCGTGACTAAAACCTCAACACTCTTCCCTGTGACCACAGCAATTACGAGACCATCTTGGCTTTCAGTGCTACAACTAACTCAAGGCATTCAAAACCCTCCTTACCTTTTGTCACAAACACTCATAATATTGACAAGAGTTTTACAGTTTCGGAATTAGTATAAAAAATAAAAATGGACATTTTAAACTGGTTTGACTTTATACATTGATAACTTGCTTTTAAGTGATGATAGAAGTCCAAACTTACAAAAGTCTAAGCATCTTCAGCTGTTGACACAAGTCAGGTGGGATTCTGCTGATCCTGGTTCCTGTCAAGGTGCTAAATCACAGAAATATACCAAAGTAAATATGCTAATATGAAATTTCACTGTATCTGGGAGACTTTTTGAAAGCATTTCAGAGAATAAAAATATTGATACTTTAGCCTCAAATTCCTTTTGAACAATTGAATATCACAGTTAAATTAACTCCCTCATTAATAGCACATGTCAGGATGTGGGGACTGAAGAATGACAAGTATTGATGATTAATTTGGTCACAATTTTTAATCCACTATCCAATGTGTTAAATCAGTACTTTATAGAACTATTAAAATTCAAAAGAAATACTTTTCAAAAATTCCATCAAAATAGATGCAAAAGGAAGACATAAGAATGCAAGTGGAGCATTTAAAATTAAATTAATTTTAAAAGGTTCATGTATTTGTGAAATCAATGTAAAGTTTTACTGTACAATACTTAAAGGAAACTACATGAACACATTGAGGTGGTCACAAGTATCAGAGTAATATCAGTCTTTTCTGCATCAGTGTGTAAGCTGAACAAATAAAATAAATCTAAACCAGGAGTTCCCGGAACTTGCCAGCACTTCTGGATTAAGATAAGCTAGCAGCTACAAATTGGTTAGATTTATTGTAAACAAAGTTTTTTGATTTTATTTGAGGAGCAAGTCAAAATATCTAAATTTTCACTGATGCTATAAACTCTTCATGTTAAAAAGTTTTATATAATAATAGAATTTTGCAGTACAAATGATGATCATCTAGTCTCTTACTCATGAGATTTGTACACTTAGTTTGACTGTTTCGCCCTAAACAAGAACATAAATTTAAATAACACCTTTAAAGTTATAAAACAAAGCCACATGAGGTATTAAATCAGGTGGCTAAAAACTTGGTCAAAGAGATATATTTTAAGGAATGTCTTAAAGGAAGAAAGACCAGCTTAAGGTGGTGCATAGGGTGCACCTGCCCAAAGCCAAGATGAGCGGTTTCTTTCCGGAGGTAGAAGACAGATGCGAGCGGTTTTTCCTGGGGGCTGGACAATCACACACACAGGTAGAAAACAGGAGCAAGCGGTGTTCCCAAGGGCTGGCCAATCACACAGGTAGAAGACAGGAGGGAGCGATGTTCCTGGGAGGTGGCCAATCACACACACACACATGTCCTGGTCTTGTCCCAAAATGGTATACTTTGGAGTCTCCTTCTTTAGCACCATGTCAGCGATTCTGAATATTGATCTCGAGCCGTGTCCTCTGCTGGCCAATTTTGGGGCGTCGGATTTGACGGGGCTGCAGATAGGAGTGGAGGCAGATGTCCTTGCCTTTGCCTTGTTGATAGCACGGGGCAAGTTCTCTGACTTCGTCCAGCGCCTGTATGGTTGGGTGACCTAATAGAATTCTTGTACCTGGAGAAGTACACCGTTTGGAGGTCAATTGAGGGTTATACCGGAGATGGCAGCCATTCGTTACCTACTTTAAGGAATTAGTCATCGTCAGTTGCTGGGCAGCAGGGGAGGCGGGGTTGTTTCTTATGTTTTCTCTCTTTTGTGGACAAGGTATGTGCAATTGGTTGGGTTTTTGTTATTTGGTTATGTGTAACATCTGCTGGGGGTAATATGGGTTTGGTGATAAAATTCATTGTAAAATGGAAAATCTCTAATAAAAATAGATTTTTTAAAAACAGAAGAAAGCGAAGTAGAGGTGTAGACAAGTAGGGAGTATTCAATCACAATCCTCGTCGATGGTGGGCAGGCTCTGGGAGGAAGGAGATGAGTTACTCATCACAGAATAACTGGTCTCTGACTTGCTATTGTGGTTATAATATGTGGTAGCCTCACTTATTTTAAGACCCGAGGGTGCAGGCCATCAGGTCCTTGGGACCTGTCAGTCTTTAATCTCAATAGCTTGTTCAGTACTTTTTCCCTAGTGATGGCAGTTGTTTTAAGTTCTTCCTTTTCAGCAACTTCTGCAGTACCTGTTACTATTGGAATGGTTTTAGTGTCCTCCACTGTGAAAATAGAGGCAAAACATTGATTTAGTGTTTCTGCCATTTCTGTGTTCCCCATTATTAACTCCCTAGTCTCGTCCTTTAAGGGATCAATGTGACTTTAGCTACTCTCTTCCTTTTCATATACTTATAGAATCTTTTACTATCCGTTTTTATATTTTGCACTGGATATCTTTCATAATTTATCTTTGCTCTTTTTATAACTTTTTTTTACTAATTGGTCTTTTAAAAACGTTTCCCAATCCTCCAGTCTGATCTTTGCAATATGGTATGCCTTCGTTTTTGCCTTTATGTTTTCTTTAACCTCCTTGCTCAGCCACGGATGCATTTACTCCCTCTTACAATATTTCATCCTCTCTGAAATATATTTTAGTGGGAGGAGTTGAATATCTCCTTAAATATCTGGCACATTTCATCAATTGTTCTACCTTTCCGTCTTTGTGCCCAGTCCACTAGGTCCAAATCTGTCCTCATGCCTACAGAATTATCTTTGTTTAACACCAGAGCACTAGTGTGGAACTCAAATTTATTGCCCTCAAATTGAAATTCAAACATGCTTTGATCAGTCTTCCCTAGAGGATCCTTTACTACAGGATCATTAATTAATCCCATCTCAATACACAATACTAAATCCAAAACAACCTCCTCTCTGGTTGGTTTGGCAGCATGCTGTCAAATCAATCTCTAAAACAGTCTTATGAGCTCTCGCTCGAGGCTACCCTTGTCAATTTGATTAATTCTAGATATGGATATTAAAATTACCCATGATTTTTGAAAATGAAATGAAAAATGAAAATCGCTTATTGTCACTAGTAGGCTTCAATGAAGTTACCGTTAAAAGCCCCTAGTCGCCACATTCCGGCGCCTGTTCGGGGAGGCTGGTACCTTTCTTACAAACCCCCAGTATGTCCTGGTTTATATAATAAAATGCTAGATTAAATGGCAGTGGCCCACAGTTATGTAATGTGGATTTTGTCCTGAGATTATTACTTGCATCCGATTTCCGTTCTCATACACTTAGCAGATATGCTGCTCATGTCAGTGGTTATTTGCAATTTGACAAGAATCCACTGCATATACAGTACAAACATTTTAACAGAGCCCCAGTTTCACTCGTCTTTCTTCTTCCAAAGCCTTCCATCCCTTAGATCATTTTTCAATTTCTTCAGACACCCCTGCATTTTCTCTGATAAAATATGACACCTAGAACTGGACACAACCTTGCACCTGCAGTTTAATGAACAAATTGTACAGGCAATGTATTCCTGTTTTTTCTGTTCTAGAAATATTCAAAGCAGGACATTTTTAATCACATTAGGAATAGCCCTATGCTTTACTTATTAGCAGATGAGCTTCAGATTCTGGCAGCACCACAATAATTGTTATTTCTGATGCAGCTTCAATGCACTGTAAATTCTATGAATTCTATGAATTAGACCAAATTGGTCAGCTGGTTGAATGAAAATTTCAAGATAAATAAGGTCTTACACCAGCATTTTGTTAATATTAAAAGCAAATATTTTATGCACCTGGCAATTTTCCACAGCATATCATAATTTGCTAAATACAAAGCTTACAATGCAAGTTCTGATGTTAGAACATACAGGTCGTAATTATCCTCAAACATTTACTTTTCCAAAGTCTTGGATATTTTTGGACTCTTTAGAATAGATAATGTTGCCTTATAGTTAATCAGCTTTAACTTAGCGAATGGGGTAAAAACAGCATGAAGATAGGCCATAAAGTAGATTGTCAACAATCCTTTATAATCGTTGAGCTTCACTGTTAACTAAGCAGGTTTACAGAGTGAGCAGTTGGGCTACTGGGACCAGAAATGTCCCCTACCCATTCCTTTGTCTGTGGTGAAATATCAGATTTTACTCGAGATGGTAATAGCGCCACAGGTGGCCCGAGGTTTCAGATTTGGAGAGAAGGTAGGAGAAAACCTTCCAAGATTCCCACTACCTATTACCACGATGTGGAGATGCCGGCGTTGGACTGGGGTGAGCACAGTAAGATGTCTTACAACACCAGGTTAAAGTCCAACAGGTTTGTTTCAATCACGAGCTTTCAGAGCGCTGCTCCTTTCACCTGAGGAAGGAGCTGCGCTCCGAAAGCTCATGTTTGAAACAAACCTGTTGGACTTTAACCTGGCGTTGTAAGACTTCTTACTGACCTATTACCACACCACAGTGTCCAACTAGGTGGGTGTCAGGCATGGACAAGATTGGCATGACAGTGTTGCTTCAACTATTAAGTATTGCAAGTCTAAACTAATGCTTAGATTTTAAAGTCCCGAAACAGGAAATATGTATGATAGCCTTGGCCTAACCTACCTGTAGAAACTTCAACAACGTATTTCATCCCGAATTCTCCATTCCTTTACCTATGCATCTCTTTTCCACTGCTGCATCATCAGTCACAGTCCTTCAGCTATGCAAGTTCTATTCTCTGAAATTCCTTGTCCAAGATGCTACACCCATTCCTTTTAAAAACATTCCTCCCTGTTCAAGTCACGATTAGGATACTAGCATTTTATAAGTCATGTCCATATTTGACATTGATACACTCATCGTTTTGTACAGATCCAAAAATGTATACTTACAGAGACTGGAGCTCAGACAGATTTTGAAAAGCAGAAATCCCCACAGACGAGATTGGGTTATCATACAAGTGTCTGAAAAATAAAAGAATGGTGGGTTAACCTACTGGAGATAAGCATGAAGCAAAAGCAAAAATGGAATGGCTTACTGGGCAGAGTTCTACTTACATAGTCCGAAGCAAAGGATTCCCACTGAAAGCTTTATCTGGAATTACTGCAATGTTGTTACTGTGGAAACCACTGTACCAAGAAGCAAAACACATCAGTTTTAAGCTCATTAAAGTCAAAACAACACACTATGCCAAATATTTGACAGTCTACAATTTCTAGCTGATTACATTTCAAAATTTGGACAACCAGATTTCTCTAGCTTTTGTTCAACAGGTAAAATGAACCATAAAACTGACAATTTTGTTTAACTCAGTAATTTGATCTGTTTTCAACTCAACATTTTAGTTTGATGTTTTAGGTCACAGTCTTTCAGACAAAACTATATTTAAGTTTAAGAGCAGTTCTGAAGTACATCAGAACATTGGAATTGTTCCCTGACAAAACCACGGTTCACCTAACTTGGTTTCTGCCATTCTGTTAGCTGTATGATAGAGTGATAACAGATCATGGCAAACCATCTTATCAATCTACCACAGATGTAGACACAAGGTAGTATTAAAAGTCATTTCAGTGAACTTCTGGTGGCGGCAATGCGGAGCTAAGCCGCACGTTAGGCAGCTCTCGCTATCATAGGACTTTTGGGCTCTTTTAAGGGCCCCAAACGGCGCTGGTTCAATAATTCCCGGTGTGTGAAGGTGTCTGGAGTAATATCCCCCGGGATTTATGGTGCGGACCCGGAGTGGGGCGAGGAAAGAACGGCAGCAGCTCCCCTGGAAAACCGGGGGAAGGTGGACAAAATGGCGGCCGGTGGAGCCCCCGAGGAGTGGAGGCAGTGGGCGCAGGAGCAGCAGGCGGCCCTTCTGCGCTACTTTACGGAGCTGAAAGTGGAGTTGCTGGACTCTAAAAGTTACTACAAGTAAGCTGCTGAAGACCCAGACAACCCAGGGTGCAGAGATCCGTGAGTTGCAGCAGCAGGCCTCTGAGCGCGAGGATGAGGTTTCGGCCCTCGTGGGGAAGGTGGAGATGCACGAAGCGCTCCACAAAAAGTGGCAAGATCGTTTTGAGGAGATGGAGTTTCGGTCGAGGAGGAAGAACTTGCGGATCCTGGGCCTCGCGGAGGGGCTGGAGGGGTCGGACCTGCCAGCTTATGTGGCCGTGATGCTGAACTCTCTGGTGGAGGCAGGATCTTTCCATCTGCCCCTGGAGCTGGAGGGGGCCCACAGAGTACTGGCCAGGAGGCCTAAGGCAAATGAACCCCCGCGGGCGGTGCTGGTGCGGTTCCATCGGTTCAGTGACTGGGGGTGTGCGCTGCGATGGGCCAAGAAGGTGAGGAGCAGCAAGTGGGAGAATTCGGTAGTGCACATCTACCAGGACTGGAGTGCGGAGGTGGCTAAGCGGAGGGCCGGGTTCAACCGGACGAAGGCGGTGCTCCACAGCAGGCAGGTGAAATTCGGCATGCTGCCGCTTGCGTTCTTGTGGGTCACCTACAAGGACCGGCATCACTATTTTGAGTCCCCGGAGGAGGCGTGGGCCTTTGTGCAGGCTGAAAAGTTGGACTTGAACTAGGGATTGGGGACTGGGGTTTTTTTTTTGTATCACTGTTTATGCTGTCGCTGGCTATTCTGTTTTTTTTCTGCTTTCGGATGGTGTTGGTTATGGTTTTGTGTTTTAAGGGGGGTGTTGGGGGTCTGTTTTTTTTGTACGGGGTTGGTGGATGGGTTAGGACTGCTGTTTGGGGGCTGCGTTGGGGGTGGGGTGGGGTGGGGCAGTGTGAAAGCGCGGGCTTTCCTCTGGTTTCCCGCGCCGTGGGACGAGGGGGTGGGGCTGGAGGCAAGGGGCGTGGATATCAGTTCCGTTTTCCCGCGCTGGAGCGATGCCAAGGAGCTGCTGCAGGGTGGGGGTGACCCCATATCGGGAGGGGTCGGAGTTAGGACGGGAGCTGCCGGGGTCAGCAGAAGTCAGCTGGCTCACAGGACTACTATGGAGGGAGTGTCGCGGCTAGGAGGGGTCCTAGCCGGGGGGGGAGGGAGAATACCGGGTTGCTGCTGGAATGGCCGGGGAGGAGCTGGTGCGGGTCGGGGGGGTCGGGGTGATGTTCTATCGCCATGGGAAACGGGCCGAGTGGGGGGTGCTGGCCAGGGGCGAGCAGTCGATGGGCTATGGCTAGTCGGCGGGGGAGAGGGGGGGGGCGGGGTACCCCCTGATCCGGCTGAGGTGAGGGGTTGAATGGGCCAGTTAAGCGGGCCCGGGTGTTTTCGCATCTGAAGGGGCTGAAGGCGGACGTGGCCATGCTTCAGGAGACTCACCTGAAGGTGGCGGACCAGGTTTGTCTGAGGAAGGGGTGGGTGGGGCAATTTTTCCATTCTGGGCTCGATGCGAAGAACCGGGGGGGTGGCGATCCTGGTGGGGAAGAGGGTGGCGTTTGAGGCGTCTGAGGTGGTGGCTGATAGTGGCGGCAGATATGTGATGGTGAGCGGTAAGCTGCAGGGGGAGAGGGTGGTGTTGGTAAATGTATATGCCCCAAATTGGGATGATGCTGGTTTCATGAGGCGTATGTTGGGCCGTATTCCTGACCTGGAGGCGGGAGGCCTGATTATTGCCGAGTTTGGGGGGGGGGGGGGGGGGGGGGGGGGGGAGATTTCAATACGGTGCTGGATCCCCCACTGGATCGTTCTAGTTCTAGGACGGGCAGGAGGCCGGCAGCGGCCAAGGTGTTGAGGGGGTTTATGGACCAGATGGGAGGGGTGGATCCTGGAGGTTTGGGAGGCCGAGGGCTCGGGAGTACTCTTTTTTCTCCCACGTGCACAGGGTTTATTCCTGTATTGTTTTTTTTGTCCTGAGTAGGGGGCTGGTCCCGAGGGTGGAGGATGCCGAATATTCGGCTATAGCGATTTCAAACCTTGCTCCGCATTGGGTGGATCTGGAGATGGGGGAGGTGCGGGACCAGCGCCCGCTTTGGCGTTTGGACGTGGGGTTGTTGGCTGATGAGGTGGTGTGTAGGAGGGTCCGGGGATGTATTGAGAGGTACCTCGAGGCCAATGATACTGGGGAGGTCCGGGTAGGGATGGTGTGGGAGGCTCTGAAAGCAGTCATTAGGGGGGAGCTGATTTCCATCCGAGCCCATAGGGAGAGGGGGGGGGACGGAGAGGGAGAGACTGGTGGGGGAGCTGCTGAGTGCAGATAGGAGGTATGCGGAGGCCCCGGAGGAGGGATTGTTGGGGGAGCGGCGTAGCCTGCAGGCTAAGTTTGATTTACTGACCACCAGAAAGGCGGAGACACAGTGGAGGAAGGCGCAGGGAGCGGTCTACGAATATGGGGAGAAGGCGAGCAGGATGCTGGCGCATCAGCTCCGCAAGCGGGACGCGGCTAGGGAGATTGGTGGAGTGAAGGATAGGGGTGGGAATGTGGTGTGGAAGGGGGTAGAGGTTAATGGGGTCTTCAGGGACTTCTACAGGGAACTGTACCGGTCGGAGCCGCCGGTGGTGGGGGGGTAATGGAGAGCTTTTTGAACAGGCTGCGATTTCCAAGGGTGCAAGAGGAGCAGGTGGAGGGACTGGGGGTGCCGATCAAGTTGGAGGAGCTGGTTAGAGGGATTGGCCACGTGCAGTTGGGGAAGGCGCCGGGACCGGATGGGTTCCCGGTTGAATTTTATAAAAAATATGCGGACCTGTTGGTTCGGACCTTTAACGAGGCATGGGAGGGGGAAGTTTTGCCCCCGACGATGTCACGGGCGCTAATTTCCCTGATCCTGAAGCGAGATAAGGACCCCCTGCAGTGTGGATCATATAGGCCAATTTCACTGTTGAACGTGGACGCCAAGTTGCTGGCAAAGATCTTGGCCACTAGAGTAGAGGACTGTGTGCCGGGGGTGATACATGAAGATCAGACGGGATTTGTGAAGGGGAGGCAGCTGAACACTTAACGTGCGAAGGCTGCTAAATGTGATAGTGATGCCGGCGGCAGAAGGAGAGGCGGAGATTGTGGTGGCATTAGATGCGGAGAAGGCCTTTGATAGGGTTGAGTGGGGGTACTTGTGGGAGGTGTTAGAGGGGTTCGGGTTTGGGGAGGGGTTTATTAAATGGGTGAGGTTGCTGTACGAGGCCCCGATGGCGAGTGTAGCCACAAATGGGAGGAGGTCGAGTACTTCAGGCTCTACCGTGGGACGAGGCAGGGGTGCCCCCTGTCCCCCTTGCTTTTTGCGTTGGCAATTGAGCCTCTGGCCATGGCGCTAAGGGAGTCGGGGAGGTGGAGGGAGCTGGTGCGGGGTGGGGAGGAGCACCGAGTGTCATTTATGCAGATGACTTGTTGCTGTATGTAGCAGACCCAGTGGGGGGAATGCCGGAGGTGATGGAGATTCTTGCTGAGTTTGGAAGTTTCTCGGGCTACAAGTTGAACCTGGGGAAGAGCGAGCTGTTTGTTGTACACCCGGGAGATCAGGGCAGTGAGGAGTTTTGGGGGTTCAGGTGGCTAGGAGTTGGGGGACTTTGCATAAGCTTAATTTTACTAGGTTGGTGGAGCAGATGGAGGAGGAGTTCAAAAGGTGGGACATGCTGCCGCTGTCGTTGACGGGTAGAGTACAGTCCGTTAAAATGACGATGCTCCCGAGGTTTTTGTTTTTGTTCCAGTGCCTCCCCATCCTTATCCCGAGGGCCTTTTTTAGGAGGGTGAACAGCAGTATCACGGGATTTGTTTGGGCGCATGGGACTCCGAGGGTGAGGAGGGTCTTTTTGGAGCGAGGCAGGGATGGAGGGGGGCTGGCGCTGCCCAACCTCTCTGGGTACTATTGGGCGGCTAATGTCTCGATGGTACGCAAGTGGGTAATGGATGGGGAGGGGGCAGCATGGAAACGGATGGAGATGGCGCCCTGCGGAGGCATGAACCTGAAGGCACTGGTAACAGCGCCGTTGCCGCTCCCTCCGACGAGGTACACCATGAGCCCGGTGGTGGCGGCTACCCTCAAGATTTGGGGGCAGTGGAGGCGACACAAGGGGGAAGTGGGGGGCTCGGTGGAGGCCCCGCTGCGGGGGAACCACCGGTTTATCCCAGGGAACATTGATGGCGGGTTCCTGGTGTGGCACAGGGCGGGCATAAGGAAGTTGGGAGACCTGTTCATTGATGGGAGGTTTGCGAGCCTGGGTGAGCTGGAGAAGTTTGAGCTCCCCCCGGGGAATATGTTCAGGTACCTTCAGGTCAAGGCGTTTGCTAGGCGGTAGGTGGAGGGGTTCTCTTTGCTGCCCCCGCGGGGGGTAAGGGATAGGGTGCTTTCGGGGGTGTGGGTCGGGGTTGGGAAGGTGTCTTGACATCTACCAGGTGATGCAGGAGGTGGAGGAGGCGTCGGTAGAGGAGCTGAAGGCTAAGTGGGAAGTGGAGCTGGGGGGGGCAGATTGAGGAGGGGACATGGGCGAACGCCCTGGAGAGGGTGAACTCCTCCTCTTCATGTGCAAGGCTTGGCCTCATCCAGTTCAAGGTACTGCACAGGGCTCATATGTCCGGGACGAGGATGAGCAGGTTTTTTGGGGGTGAGGACAGGTGCATTAGGTGTGTTGGGGAGCCCAGGAACCATGCCCATATGTTTTGGGCATGCCCGGCACTGGGGAATTCTGGCAGGGGTGGCGAGGACGGTGTCGAGGGTCGTAGGGTCCAGGGTCAAGCCAGGCTGGGGACTCGCGATATTTGGGTTGGGGTGGAGCCGGGAGTGCAGGAGGCGAAAGAGGCGGTGTTTTGGCCTTTGTGTCACTAGTAGCCCGGCGGTAGGATCTTGTTGCAATGGAAAGATGCGAGACCCCCAAGCGTGGAGACCTGGATCAATGACATGGCGGGATTCATTAAGCTGGAGAAGGTCAAATTCGCCCTGAGGGGGTCGGTACAAGGGTTCTTTAGGCGGGTGGCAGCCTTTCCTCGACTTTTCTGGTCAACGCAGCAGCAGTGGCAACCCGGGGGGGGGGGGGGGGGGGGGGGGGGGGGGGGGGGGGGGTATTGTTTATGTTAATTTAATTTCTTTATCTTGTTGTTCATCGGGTTGGGGGGGCTCGTTATATGCATTGTTACCGGTCCGGGGGTGTTTATTATGTTATTATTATCGTTTTGTTGTTATACATTTTTCAAAAATTTCAATTAAAAATTTTTTTTAAAAAAGTCACTTCAGTGATTTAAAAATTGGGTTACACACAGGTGGTGGATTGAAATTGATTTAGAATTTTTTTGTGATAAACCCATAGGTAGGGTGATTTTTCAGTGGATCGGTACAGACCTGATGGGCCAAGTGGCCTCCTTCTGCACTGTAGGGGTTCTATGTTCAACTCCATTTTCAGCTGTATTAACAAGTTACCATTGTTAAATGCATCAAGGAATATTAAAGCATTAAAAAATATATATGTTTTAAAATACTGCCCAATTGCCCGGATTCATGTTAGACATTACTCACAGAATAATACAGCACAGAAGAGACCCTTTGACCCATTGAGTTTGCACCTGACCTGCCTACCTAATCCATTTGCCAGTACTTGGTCCATAGCCTTGAATATTATTTTTTTTAAATAAATTTAGAGTGCCCAATTCTTTTTTCCCCAATTAAGGGGCAATTTAGCGTGGCCAATCCACCTACTCTGCACATCTTTTTGGGTTGTAGGGGTGAGACCCACGCAGGCAAGGGGAGAATGGGCAAACTCCTCACGGACAGTGACCCGGGCCGGGATCAAACCTGGGTCCTCGGCAGCGTGAGGCAGCAGTGCTAACCACTAGCCTCCATGCCGCCCAACCTGGAATGTTATGACGTGCCAAGTGCTCAACCAGATACTTTTTAATGGATGTGAAGCAATATGCCTCTACCACCCTCCCAGGCAGTGCATTCCAGACTGTCACCACCCTCTGGGTAAAAGGTATTTCCTCAAATCCCCCCTAAACCTCCTGCCCCTGACCTTGAACTTGTGTCCCATTGTAACTGACCCTTCAACGAACGGAACAGCTGCCCCGTCTCACCCTGTCCATGCCCTTCATAATCTTGCACACCTCGATCAAGTCGCCCCTCAGTCTTCTCTGTTCCAGAAAACAACTTAAGCCTATCCAACCTCTCTTCATAACTAATGTTCCATCCCAGGCAACATCCTGGTGAATTGCCTCTGCACCCACTCCAGTGCAATTGCATCCTTCCTATAATGTGGTGACCAGAATTGCACACAGTACTCCAGCTGTGGCCTCACCAATGTTCTATATCACTCCAACATGACTTCTTGCTTTTGTAATCTATGCCACAATTGATAAAGGCAAGCGCCTTTTTCACCACCCTGTTAACCTGCCCTTCTGCCTTCAGAGATTTATATTCAGTGATATGCACATGGGTTTGAGTGGAAACTCGGGGAGATGAACCACATTATAAAGCGAGTATAATTTTGACACAGCTTGCGCTGGAATTGCACAAGTCTATCCTATGGCACATTTCTCCATGTATTTTATTCTAGTTATTTTTTTCTCTGTCTAATGTCCCATTTAACCAGCTGTATTCTCTCTTCCTGCAGTAAATGCTCTTGTACGGATTTTCAACATCGGTTTTTCAATCGTCAGCCTAGTTTAATGATGCAGCTCAATTAGATTTTCAAAATATCTTCTGATAGTTTTCTAGTCTTGATTTCCTTAAAATATTTACAATTGTATTTTTACACTTACATGTCTCTGATCATAACAAAGCGACTCATCCTTGTGACAGGCAGTGGGGTAGTTTCATTAAAGTACAAGTTAGGGTGGGTGAGAGAACCTAATTACGGCAGTCATACTGCGATCAACGAGAAGGATAGCACTGATGAGATAAATGTGCAGTATTTATCTTTTACTCCTTTGTAACAATGGGATAACAGTACGTTCTGGCACATGGAAATAAAATACTCAAGAAAGGACCATTTCCAAAGGCAAAAGTTATTAAAGAACAAAGGTTCAAATCCTGCCACTGCAGATGGTGAAATTTGAATTCAGAAAAAAATCTGTTATTGAAAGTCTAATGATGACCATGAAACCATTGTCGATTGTCCTAAAAACCCATCTGGTTCACGAATGCCCTTTAGGGAAGGAAATCTGCCGTCCTTACCTGGTTTGGCCTACATGTGACTCTAGTCCTACAGCAATGTGGTTGACTTTTAACTGCCCCCTCGAGGGCAATTAGGGATGGGCAATAAATGCTGGCACAGCCTGTGACGCCCACATCCCACGAACGAATAAAAAAAATAGGATCCTTTACATTAGCAGGGGAGAGATTGGGCCTTGCTTTAATGTCTTGCCTGGTGATGTGTTGGGTATGCTGGGTCTGTGAGGACTGCGTTTACCATTGCAGTGATTGAGACAGGCTACCAACACTTGTAGAAGTACAACCCTATTTTATTTAACTATGAGCTGTTAAACATACTTGCACTGTGGGTTGACACTATGTTAAGTTGACTGGAGTCCTGAGGCTAACCTGACCAGACTATACTGCTAGCACATGGTAGATGTTGAAAAAAAAAAAATGAAAATCGCTTATTGTCACGAGTAGGCTTCAATGAAGTTACTGTGAAAAGCCCCTAGTCGTCACATTCCGGCGCCTGTCCGGGGAGGCTGGTACGGGAATCGAACCGTGCTGCTTGCCTGCTTGGTCTGCTTTAAAAGCCAGCGATTTAGCCTGGTGAGCTAAACCAGCTCCTGTGTTGCTGATCACAGGCTCTGGCTGTCTCAGAGGCTGCATCCCAAGAGAGCGGGAAAACTAGTGCCCTCTGGCTTTATAGTGGCCGTGTCCTGTTTGGTGATTGGCTGTGTGTCAGTCAGTGTCTGTCTATGCACCATCATATACGTGTGTGTATATTATGACACCTGATAACTCCGTCACTTGCAGTACTCCCTCAAGTCACTGAAATGGGACTTTAACCTCTAACCTTTTGACACAGAGGAAATGTGCTACCACTAAACCATGGTGACAATCATGGAGATTGATCCATTCATGAGGTGAGACAAGTAACATTTAAAGATTGTTGTGCCTTTTTATGTAAAAACTTGCACAGAAATGAGCTCTCTCTCACTCATCCTACCAACCACAAAGAAATCAAACCCAGCAGTAGCAACAAAATCCCAAGGTTTGTCAGAGAAACCTTTGGGCAATAACGAAATATTTGAAAGACTGGAACTAAACGAACTGTCATTTGAGCACCACACTTCGCTCAGCTTTAGCAGTTTCCCTGGAGGTCACCTAAGCTGGAAGGTCTTTCTTTGAATGAAGTTTCATAATTTAAGTGCAGTAATCAGGTCTCCAGAAACCATGCTCAACCAATCAACTCATCAAGGAATTTCCCAAGGTCTAGAACGACTGAAGTAGACCAGCGAATAGCTACCATTCTGTTTTGTTAGGCTTCAAGCACTAATGTAAATTCAGCATTTTTAAACTCACAGCTCTTTCAGATTCTGAAGGGATTTGATAGCTTCAGGAAATTCCATCAGGTTATTATAGTTCAAGTCCCTGATGATTAAAGACATAAAAAGTTTTTAAAAATCAGGTAGCAGTTCTTATCGTTACAAGCTTTGTGAACAATGATATGCAGAAAGCTTTCAGAAAACCACGCACAAATTTTCACCAGTTGAACTTTGTATCAGAGTTCACAATTCAATTGCTGATAATGATTCTTGCATCATGGAACAGTGACAATAGATTACTGTACACAGACAATTCATGTGCAATCACAGTCAATCCACAAATATTGTGCACAATTAAAATTGGATATAGGTAGCTGATAGATTGGAACTTTCAAAAAGATTTTACAAAAAATGTAAAACAGAAAATCAAAATAAGTATCATTGGGAGCATGAATAAAAACACGACTAAAATCAGACATGCAAATGTGCTTTGAGTTCAAAGTATAAATATATTGAAAATAATTCTCTGGAGATATAGGATGTCATGAAGTTAAAGCTTCAGTTTTGAAAAACCTGGATAATGTTGCCCCATTCCGACAAACTACCAGACGTGGGCCCAGAAATGGCAGATGAAGTTTAATCCGGACAAATGCGAGATGGTGCATTTTGGAGGATCAAATTATACTGTAAAATGGCAGAACCCTTAGGAACATTAACATACAGAGGGATCTGGGCACGCAGGTCCACAGTCCCTAAAAGTAATTAAGAAGGCATATGGCATGCTTGCATTCATTAGCCGGGGCATTGAGGACAAGACTTGGGAAATCATGTGACAGCTATATAAAACCTTGGTTAGGTCGCATTTGGAGTATTGCGTGCAATTCTGGTTACCAAGTTATCAGAAGGACGTGGAAGCTTTGGAGAGAGGGCCAAGAAGGTTCACCAAGATGCTGTCTGGCCTTGAGGACGTTAGCTATGAGAAGAGGTTGAATAAACTAGGATTGTTTTCACTGGAAAGATGGGAGACTGAGGGGCAATCTGATAGAGGTGTACAAAATTATGAGAGGCATAGACTGGGTGGACAGTCAGAGGCTTTTTCCAAGGATGGAAGTGCCAATCACAAAGAGGCACAGGTTCAAGGTGAGAGGGGGAAATGCTTAAGGGAGATGTGTGGGTTAAGTTTTTCCCCCACACAGAGTGGTGGGTACCTGGAACACACTGCCAGAGGATGTAGTGGAGGCAGGCACATTAGCAACATTTTAAGAGGCATCTAGATGGCTACATGAATAGGGACGAAATAGAGGGATATGGACCAAGTTTTTTTAAGTTATGGCATCATGGTCGGCACAGGCTTGGAGGGACGAAGGACCTGTTCCTGTGCTGTACGTTTCTTTGTTCTTTGTATAAGATCTAACAATCATTCAATGCCAACAATACCAAAAGTCACTAAGCAAAAGAGAAGTGGTTGCAGCAAATATTGAAGTATATATTCAAATTGAGTTGATTCGTGCAGGCAATTCATCTGCAGCTCGTTTTTCAGTAAATGAAATACAATTAAATTTATGTTTCATTGTTAGGGTAGAAGTTCAAAAGGAAAAAATAAGTACTTACAGTGTCTCCAGATTGTCAAGCCCATCAAAGCAGTGGACATCTAGTGTGTCAATTTTATTATTGTGAAGATGTCTAGAGAAAAATGAATGAGAAAGAAAGCGGAAAGGTCAGTATTCAAAAGCAAAAAGGTGCGCACTGCTTGCTATTTTTTATGTATTAACAATATCTTACAAAATTCTTTATTACCGCCCCAAAATTTCTAAAATGTCCACAAATACAACAGTTAATTTGATGTGCAATGGTTTGTGACATAGGTAAAAGTTGCAGCCATTTTGAAAAAAATGTTAGATTACATAAATAGCAACAGAATATATGATCAGTTACTGTTTTAATCTTGTGATGTTGGGAGAATTGCTGGCCAGGACCAGCAGAACACTGCTCTTTCAGCAGGTCCATGGTATTTTTAACAACCGCCTGAACCAGAAAACAAGATCATCAGGAGTCTATCCCCTCCAACTGCTAGTACTGTAATGGAGTAATTAAACCCCTGCCAATGCTTAGCACAGCGGGTTGTACATTTGTACAGAACCAAAAAAAACAAAAATATTTTGCATCAGATCAAAGGCTAACCCAGGATCAAACTCATTTCAAAAATGATGTAAAGCCGCACAACAGAACTGGGTAGCTGTAATGAAGCATGCATATTCCAATAGATAAGTTCATACATGCAGGGGCACCAAGATAGAAGACTGGTATAGTGCTTCAAAGGCAAGTGCAAATGAGGCAGGTTTTCCACTCCATTTTCCTCCTTTTTTCAATAAAGCTAGTTTCCCCACCACAACATCAAACTCCAGTTCCAGTAATTCCCAAAGTTACCCTCCACTAGTACATCTGGAAGAGCGTGCCATACATCGACTACTCCAGGTGAAGTGCTTCCCAACCACAACCTGAGAACTTTTGTTTCAACAGTGTTGACTCTTAACTGCAATCATGATTAATTATCGAATTTGTTGGAGCTTTTTGCCTCACACTCAACAGGACAATCGCAAGACGACCAATGTCATGGGAAACAATAACTTTACACTGTATGAGACAATGATGCTGGTTGGCTGGAAAGTGGACTCAGATTGGCAGAGGCTTTGCCATGGAGAATGCACAAGTTGATGGTGACTGACAGTTAACTGCTGAGCATCAAGTGAAATTCAAACCAGGAACCTGGACTCTGATTGGTCAAGGCATTGCCCTGTGGAATGAACTAACAAATGTGAGGTTATCCATTACAAATGTGACGTTATCCATTTTGGTAGGAATAACAGCAAAAGTGATTATTATTTAAATGATAAATATTAAAACATGTGCTGTGCAGAGGAGACCTGGGTGGCTAGTGCATGAGTCGTAAAAGTTGGTTTACAGGTGCAACAGGTGATTAAGAAGGCAAATGGAGTTTTGTCCTTCATTGCTAGAGGGATGGAGTTTAAGACTAGGGAAGTTATGCTGCAATTGTGTAAGGGGTTAGTGATGCCACATCTGGAGTATTGTGTTCAGTTTGGTCTCCTTACCTGAGAAAGGGACATCATACTGGCGCTGGAGGGTGTACAGAGGAGGTTCACTAGTTAATCCCAGAGTTGAGGGGGTTGGATAACGAGGAGCGGTTGAGTAGACCGAGATTATACTCGTTGGAATTTAAAAGATGGGGGGGGGGGTGGGGGGGGGGGGGGGGGAGGGGGGGGGGGGGGGGGGGGGGGGGGGGGGG